>NC_068390.1:81068-106965 GCF_023724105.1 Carassius gibelio
CCAAGGCACTGAAGGACCTGCATGAGGGTGGTCATGATCCAGAAGTTCTCAGAACTCCATACCGCTACTGACCTTGCGCTACGAGTAACGAAGATCACCGTGCGGTCTCTAGACTGTGCGATGAACACCATGATGGTCCAGAAGCACCAAAAAATGGCTATGTCTGGTCGATATGAGAGACGTGGGCAGAGTTCAGTTTCTTAATGCCCCTGTGTCCCAGACCAGCCTCTTCAGCGACGTGGTCGAGAGCCTGGCCCAGCAGCTCTCGGCTGCACAGAAGCAGACTGAGATGGTTCAAAGCACCGTGTCCCGGCAGACAGCTGCTACCTCCACCCGTCCGCCAGTGACAGAGCCCCATCCTGCTTGGTCCCGAATCCGGCTCCCTGCGTACGGTCCCGCACCGCATCTGCAGCAGCCTCCAGCAAGTGGTGCCATGGAACAGGCCGCCCCACATGTCCAGGCCCTCGTCAGACCTGGGGGTGAGCGGAAGAGCGAGAGGCCCAGGACGGGTGACCCAGAGAGGGAGGAAGCTGCTCTTGGAGGATGGTAAAGGCACCTCTACCTCCCCCGGAGTGCTGGGAAGAAAATTTGGAGATTCTCGACATGAAAGCGGTTTTCTCTATCTCTCTGTCCGGGAAGGGCACAGAGAGTCACGGACGTCCAAGCCCCGGACCTCACTCATCCTCCTCCGTCACTAAATGGGAGCAGCAGGTGGTTCGAGAGCATCAACAAAGGCCCTCCTCACACACCCTCTGCCAACCTGTGGAACCAGGTGAGCCTTGCACCCCACACTCACACCCAGCTCCGGCCCGCTTACAAGCCACCTGAGTTGGGTCCCTGTGTTCCACCTCACTGCCCCACTTATGGCTATCTGCTTCAATACAGTGAAAGCAGCCAATGCCCCTATTCTACAGGCAAAAATCACAGTCCTACTGGCGAAGGACGCGATAGAGCTGGTCCCTCCAGCTTATGTGAGGTCGGGGTTTTACAGCCCCTTATTTCATCGTACCCAAGAAAGGCAGTGGGTTACGGCCAGATTTGGATCTGCAAGTTTTTAACCAGGCCCTTCATTGGTTACCATTCAAGATGTTGACGCAGAAACGCATCTTCGCATGTCAGACTGGGTTGCTCTCAGGAGTCTCTGGAGAAACAACAAGCACCGAATAACTGACAAAGCAAGACAAATTCTCCAGGCCAAAGTCTTGTCTTTTCTGTCTCTTGGTCTGTGCTGTGTGCTGTTAAATGGCCTGCAGGTGGACCCTGTTTGCATAAACTGTAACGTTTGTGTATGCGCTGGTATGCAGGCCACCAATTCACTAAGATAGATGAACTGACCTGACTCTGGTGAGCTGCTGTTAAACAATAACCAGCCAGAGTAAAGATATCAAGTCTGCATATCTGACTGAGGTGCTAGCAGCTCATGCACACTCTCTTCATAATATTCCTGACAGCTTCTGATTGGGGTGATGCTTGAATATGATATCTCAGTATAGTGTAACTGTGAGTGTGATCTCAGAGAGTGTAAAGTATGCTGTATGCTTTAGTCATGCTGTCAGCCTGCATATGTTTGTCTTTAGGCTGAATTCAATCACTCCACTCTGTGTGTAATGTACATTATAAACACTGTGTGTTATGAATAGTCCAACATTGACTATAGAATGCACACATTGTTGTAATATTAATGTTGGATTTGATTTTGTGGGCTGTTCAGTGCAGCCTGCACTATAAGCCAATAATATATATTTCATATATTAATTTCATTTCTAATATTATGGAATGGAAACACATGGCCCCTACAATGCTTCATTTTTAGGATTGTATTAGTTTTCTATGTATTAATAATAATAATTACAATAATAATCTCCTTGTAATTACTATTAGCAGTAGTATTACATAGATTTTTCTTAATTTTTAAGAGTTTGAATGTCACATTTCCCAGAATTGTGCTGTTTTGAGCATCTCTCCCACCCAGATATTTTAATGTCCTCTCTATAACAAATGCTTTAACAATATGTAAATGTATATACCAAAATGTGTTAAAATCAGTGAAATTTTACTTTGCTTCTTTTTTTTTTATTTGATTTTAAATACTTTGGAGCACTGCATGGTTATATTACAACTTGCATAACGAAAACAATTTTCAATGAACATAAACATTTTATGTGATTAGTACAAACTGATAGCAACTCTCAGTGATATGTGTGCCTGTAGCTTTCGCTATTTCTGTTTTATAATGTGATAGAATGTCTAAGGCCTTTTCAAGCCGAAGGGCTAACTCATCTAATCTGCAGCCTATTATACATCAAGATTGCTGTAAAGACACAAAGCACTGCCATCAAGTTAGCATTCTTAAACATTCCCTCACAAAAAAATTAACCATTTATAATCAATGACTAAATATCCACAAACAATCTGGATTTTATTTTTCTAAACAAAACATGGCTAGAAGAAAACTGCAGTGCAACAGTCCTCAATGAAGCAGCCCCTCCTAAATTTACTTTCATGAGTGTCTGCAGGACTGTTAGGAGAGGTGGAGGTGTAGCTGCTCTTTTAAACATGTATATCAATGCAATCAGAAACCAATCAGAGTGTTATCTCCCATTCCCTTTAAGAGGGAGAGAACCCATGGCAGATCTATATTTTAGGGCCGGGACTTTAACGCGTTAATTGAGATTAATTAATTACACAAAAAATAACGCGTTAACTAAGATTAATTAATTACAGAAAAAAAAATTCCCGCATTTTTAATAACTTATTTTTTCACCGCGGAACGTTTCTCACTGGATGAGTTTCGGTGGACCGATTATACTGAAGCACCAACTAGCGTTCGCATATCACGCAGCACATCGAGCCTCAAGTATCACCTCAACGCAAAACATATAGCAGCTAGCGTGGACTTTACACTTTATGTTGAACTGTGTATTATTTTGTTGGTGCAACTGGCAGTTTATGTTGAACTCTATCGTTTTGGCCAAGGTTATTGAGAGTTGGACTTAGTATGTTATGGCCTCTGAAGCAACAGAGAGATGTTTTCTAATAGTCAGGGTTTCCAATGTTCTGAATGTAATTGACAGTACTGTGTTTTACTTAAAATACACTTTACAGAAGGTTCCAGCACATATAAGCTTCCTGAATTTCTGAAATGTACTATTTCTAAATTGTTTCTAAATATGCTATTGCTACACTTAATGGCAAAAATTGCACTGGTATGCTAGACTTGGTTGAACAAAAATAAACAATATTTTGTTGCTTAAGCTTATGTATTCAGTCATTCTTCAATGGTATACTATAAATCCATGTGAAAAAAATGACTTCTCACTGTTCTCAGGTCAAATATGTATATGCGATTAAAATGCGATTAATTTCGATTAATTAATTACAAAGCCTCTAATTAATTAGATTAATTTTTTTAATCGAGTCCCGGCCCTACTATATTTACATGGTGGAATTTGTTGGCAGAAAAAATTGAACGCTTCTCAAGCGAATAAACTGATCTGCTCGTGTGCAAAGTTAAAGTGCGTGAGCAGATCATCTACGGGACAAGCAGAAATCCACCAAAGCTTCCCGAGGTGAAGAAGGTGTGGGATGAAGTAGAATTTAATTCATCATTATAAGTAGTAAAAGGCTGAATTGCAAATAGGTAGCCTAATTCTAATACACGCAATGACTATCCATAATTACATTTTCATATGTGTGTAGCCTACACAATAATATTCTTTTACACTGTAATCCTTTTGTTTTTAATATTTGGCATGTTTGTGTGATGCACATCCCTGTGTGTAATTAGCAAAGTCAATGCGCCCAGAGGTGCATTTTCTACCAACGCGCTCTTTAAATAACATAAAAAATATTGCACCATTGACTTTAGACTTTAGACTAGGTTTTGATTTGGTCTATGGCGCAGTCTATTTTTCGCTCCTAAAAATAGCAAAGCGCCAGCAATGCGCCTGAACACACCTCTTTTTTAGACCAGCGCTTATCCTTATGCAGAGACTGGAAAACTGGGCCTTTCTGTTATGGCCCTCAAATGGTTCAGGTCATACTTAGAAGGAAGAGGTTATTATGTGAGTATAGGAGAGCATAAACATAAGTGGACATCCATGACATGCGGAGTCCCACAAGGCTCAATTCTTGCACCGCTCTTGTTAAGCATGTAAATGCTTCCACTAAGTCAAATAATGAGAAAGAACCAAATTCATAACAACTAAATTATTGGTATGATTCTGGAGACAGACCTTAGTTTCAGTAGTCATGTCAAAGCAGTAACTAAATCAGCATACTATTATCTAAAAAACATTGTAAGAATTAGATGTTTTGTTTCCAGTCAAGACTTGGAGAATCTTGTCCATGCCTTTATCCCCAGCAGGGTGGACTATTGTAATGGTCTTCTCATCGGCCTTCCCAAGAAGAACATTAGACAGCTGCAGCTCATCCAGAACGCTGCTGCCAGGATTCTGACTAGAACCAGAAAATCTGAGCATATCACACCAGTCCTCAGGTCCTTACACTGGCTTCCAGTTGTATTTAGGATTCATTTTAAAGTACTTTTACTCATTTATAAATTACTCAACGGCCTAGGACCTAAATACACATGCTCACTGAATATAAACCTAACAGACCACTCAGATCATTAGAATCGAGTCAGTTAGAAATACCAAGTGTTCACACAAGACAAGAGGAGTCTGCTTTCAGTTATGATGCCACCCACATTTGGAATCAGCTTCCAGAAGAGATCAGATGTGCTAAAACATTAGCCACTTTTAAATCTAGACTCAAAACTCATTTGTTTAGCTGTGCACTAATTGAATGAGCACTGTGCGATGTCTGAACTTTTTGCACTGTATTATATGTATTGCACTGTATGTTATGTAAAATAATTTTAAAATTAAATAATTTTTAAGTCACTTTTTCAATAATTTAAAAAAAATTTAAATTCCTTGTTTTATTTTTTGTGATTTCTTTCATGATTATTTTCTTTTCTTTTAATTAAAGCACTTTGAATTACCAGTGTCTACGAAATGTGCTATAAATAAACTTGCTTTGACTATCCTTGCCTATTTAATTTCGTAATAATAATAATAATAATAATAATAATCATCATCATCATCGTAATAATAGTAATAAACTTGAATGAAAATAGTTTGTGCCAAATTCAAGAGACATTTAGAAAGCAAACACTCAAGGTATAAATATAATGCACAACTTTAAATGCATTTTATTTTCTCCATTCAGTTTTAGTTCATATCAGAGTACCACTAAAGATAACAACAATAATAATAATAATAATAATAATAATAATAATAATAATAATAATAATAATAATAATAATAATAATAATAAATGAAAACCACTTGCTTTAGTTTTTTCAGTGGTTTACTGAATCTTTGTGCATTTTCTGAAATAAGATTCAAGTATTTTGAAGATTCAAATTTGAAGCAAATATGTACACAGTTATGTGTGCAGTATAGCCTTCACTTTTTCCTACATGTGTTTCACTGAGTTGAAATAAACCTGTACATGCTGAATTATACTTTAGTGACAAGCAAAGTGTCACTTTAGTCCTTCAATGTGTAACTGACAGCAGTGTGGTACAGTGGCTTATGTGCAGCTCTGCAAGTGCAGCTGCAAAGATTTCTGTTAGCGAGCAAAATCTTCAGATCGTGACATGTTGGGAGGCTATTAACTGACACAAACCCTGTGTGTGTGTTAGGGTTGATGTTGTAAAATAACAAGTGTAGGCACGCAAGCTTCATGTTTGAAAGCCTAAGAAAACATATTTTGCGTTGATTAAACCCATGATAGTCCTAACAGATGTACTATAAAACTGGAAAATGGAAAAACAAAACTTTTCCAGGTCACAGAGAAGCACTAATGTCAAGTATGCCAACCCCAATATTTTTAGCAACAGCCAAATTATAGATTTTTCTTTTATGCCAAAAATCGTTAGGATATTAAGTAAATATCATGTTCCATGAATATATTTAGTAAATTTCTTACCGTAAATATATCAAAACTTAATTTCTGATTAGTAATATGCATTGCTAAGAATTCATTTCGACAACTTCAAAAGCTGTTTTCTCAGTATTTAGATTTGTCTGCACCCTCAGATTCCAGATTTTCAAATAGTTGTATCTCGGCCAAATATTGTCCAATCCTAAGAAACCATACATAAATGGAAAGCTTATTTATTCAGCTTTCAGCTTGTCCAGTGTCAGAAAACATTGACACTTAAGATTTTGTGGTCCAGGGTCACATATTTAAGAGGGCAGAATTTCATTTGTTCATATATATATATATATATATATATATATAAATGCTAATGGTATCTGTTTTCTTATCTATACATTTTTTTTTTTAATGCCACTCCACCAAAGTACTTCAAATTAAATGGTAATAAGTTCTTAAGACAAAGTCCAAATTCAAATGTCACTGATTTCATCATTTTGGTAAATGTAATTAATAAATAATAATAATAATAATAATAATAATAATAATAATAATAATAATACATTTGTTAGAGACGTGTTACAGTATCTGTGTGGGAGGGAAGCTCAAAAAGTAAAATTCTACCAGATTTAACTTCCAAACACGAAGAACGGAGAAATTTAGTAGTAATAATAATAAGTAATTATTATATATGTATATTATTATTTTTATTTTTCCTCCAGTTAAATAAGAAACAAGTAGTGTGAATTTTCTTGGGTGTACTGTCCCTTTAAGAGATAGTCGTGACAAGCTGAAGTTCTCAGAGTGTGTACACAAGCACGATTAAAAGATTTCCAGATGCGTGTTTTGATTTTGGAGAAACATTCAGAACACCAACAGCTGACTTAGCAAGCTGACTAAAAAGTAGAGCAAAGGCCTGTGAGAAGGATGAAACAGTTTCGTGGCTCATTTAAAAACGTGCCTTTACATGTGTTGAAAAAGTGTCCAGCACATCTGTGAAGCACACCAATGCTCCACCCTAATATATGCCTTTCCTGAGGAGGAAGTTGAAGGGTTAGAAAGAGAGAGAGAGAGAATGAGAGAGGAAGGAGGGATGAAAAAGACGAAAAAAAAAATGGATTACAGATTGTATTTAACAGGGCCATGGTGAGGCAGGAAAATGTTCTCCAGATGTGAGACAGTAGGGGTAATAGAGGTTATTGAGGAAAAAATATATATATAATAAAACAAAATAAACCTACACACTTCACAAACTGTCTGACAGCAGCTTAACGTTGCACAAAAAGTAGTGGAAATATTTGTGGCACCTCTGAAGCCCTAACCTTTTTCATGAATGATTTGTTCCTTATGCCAGTTCAAAAGGATTTTTTTTTTCATAGATAAATCGACTGTTGGGAAAACTATAAGCCACTCATAATTTAAAGAAGTTCACCCAGGCATGCTAATCTTAAAAAGTAGTTACATACAATACAAAAAATAAAATAAAATAAAAGAGAGAGAGAGAGGATTATCAAAAAAATTTTGTACATGTAGTAAGATATCCTCTCTCTCTCTCTCTCTCTCTCTCTCTCTCTCTCTCTCTAAGTTTTAAAAGTCACAATTTTAGACTGGTCTGTCTCAACATTTTAAAAAGCACTCACTTATGTCAAAATGACTGAGATGGCAAATCAAATCAAACATCATGTGAATCACACAGCATGTGAGAATGAAGTTCAAACAGCACATGCCATTATTGCTTAAGCTTAATAATAAAAAAAAAAAAATAAATAAAAATTGATTTTTTTTTTTATTGAGCAGAGCTACGGTGGCTCTATGCAGAAAAAAAAAAAATACAGTTAAGTTAGCAAACACTGCTGTCTTTTGCACACATTATCAAATTGTAGGCTTGCTGTCAAGTCTAATATATTGGTTTTAACTACCCCAGTCTTCAATAGCAGGTGTTTTGCAAACCCAAATTGCACTGCAACATTCACAAATACTCTGTGCTGCTCAATTTGTTAAGATAACAACCAAATGATCAGGGATCTTGTTATAGATAACCTTCAGCTGCTATTTCCTGATGCTGGAATTGTTCAGAATCAAATGCAGAGCAGTAGGTGCAAAACACAGAACTGTTTTGGGGTGGTTGTATTGAGTTTTGAATGTTACAAAAATGTTCCACAATGAACCGTTATCTGAAAAGATAGAGGGACAATGATTCCTCATGATATAATGCTTTCAACTTGTTTGGGACAGTCTAGCAGGTCATTACATCATATGTGTCATACACACCCCAGTATGCGCTACAAAATCCACACACAAACAGTCTATTACAAAAGAATCTAATTAACATTTTTATTTTCAGTTGCTTAACACACAGCTCAGGACTGATTATTATTCATTATGGTAATTATTCCTGGCCTTTACCCATGCACGTCTGTTTTCTGTTAGATTATCTCTATTTGGGAGTGAGACAGTGCACCCCCAACAGTGTGTTCTCTCTGTAGCTTCCTGCTGACATGAGGGACTTATCTGACTGACTGCGTATGTTTGAGATGCTCACCCTAATGTCAACATGAGGAGCTTATCTAACTGTCCATCTATGGTGCAAACCAGTAAACCACAAACACACACTCACACATGCACTTGCATAAATACCCACAAACATGCACAGACACGTTCAGACACCAGACACACATATACATCCTCAAATACACACACTCTCTTTAAACAACAAGGTAACACAAACTTCTGCCCTTAAAAAGTGCATGTGCATGAAAAATCACACACTCTCAAAAAAAAAAAAAAAAAAAAAAAAGGTTCAAAACTGTCACTGGGGTGGTAACTTTTCAAAAGATACCAAAATGCGCACTTACTAATATGTACTTTAACATACTGAAATGTAATTTTAAAGTATTAATATATGCCTGTAAGATATTAATATGTACCATTTAGAGGTAAATAGGATACAAAGATATAGTTTCAGCACATCTATATCAAGTAACTTTCTGAATTAGTCTATATGTAAGCCCTCTCTCCCGGGTCCTCACTGCCACATCTCGTCCTTGCTCTGAGTGGGTCTCGAACCTGGGTCTCTGGCATGGGAGGAGACATATACAGCTAAAACTGATTTGAAATAAGTAAATAATAATACAATATTCATCAGTATTAAGGTTACTTAAGGAGGCCTAGAAAAAGCTCTATCCATCAGCATTCCCTTTCATCTCAACTCAATTCAATGGTAGTTGCTAGGTTGGGGCAGGACTCCACTGACAAATTTTATTTCATATCTACTATTTTTGCTTATGGGTACAAGTTCTGGGCACATAAGCTTTTGAGAATAAGAAGAAGAAGAAGAAGAAGAAGAAGAAGAAGAAGAAGAAGAAGAAGAAGAAGAAGAAGAAGAAGAAGAAGAATTAAATACATAATTATTTTATTTAATAAACTTAATGTTATTAAAAATTTATACTTTTTTTCTCTCAAAACACAGAAATAAAAAGGAACACAAGAAAAGTGACTCAATTGAGAAGTCAAAGAGCATTGTTGAAGAACATTTATTACACTTTTGTCTCTATAGTTCTGTTTTTTCTTATTAGTGTCTTATCTATGTCCATACTTTCTTCTGCACTGGAAGCTCCTGTCAGCAAGTCAAATTCCTTGTGTGTGTGAACATTTTTGGTAATAAAGCTCTTTCTGACTTCTGACTTTGTTACATATAATATGTATTAATATTTGATATTACGAATAAAACTTTATCTATTGCATTCGATCTTTCACAGAAAATTACAGGATAACAAATATGAAAATATATGTCCTTATAGACTGAATTACAATAATTACATACTATATCAGGGAAATAATTCATTAATTGTATAAAAATATATAAAAATACATAGGAGAATATCATATAAAGAACATTCACACATGAATATAAGTCTAACTCATTTTTAAAGATAATATGCTGAAGTGCAGCTTTAAAACTGTAACATTTGTGAATTAAACAATATAATACAATAATCATTAACACGTTTGTCTTTCTTGAGTACTCAAAATGTAACCATAATATGATTCAGCTAAGCAGCCAACTGTAGAACTATAATTTTATTATTTTGGAATTAACTTGTATGGTATAAATCACTACATAAATTAAATAGGTGAATTATCCAAACCCAAGATATTTCACCAAGGGAACATCACCACTCTCAAGTCTGCTTTCAGCAGCTTAGTACGCAGGGGCCAGTAATATGTTCACTACTATGTGCCCTTATTTCTAAAAATAATGCTGCTGGTCTGCAACAGCATTAGTTCTGTGAGTAGGGTCAATGCAGCACTTGTGGCTTTGACTGCAACCAGCCCTGATTACAGCGGCACATCAGATATCCGGATCCCAGAAGCCCTCTTTTACTTTTGCTGTCTCTGATTTGATCTTCTGGGTGATTGTAACATTTCAAAAAGTCAGAGGTCATCCAATAGCACCATAGGTTTGAGATGGCTTCAAGAGAGAACCGCTATTTGGTTTCCGTCTGACAAACGAGGACAAACTATCCATGGTTTTAAAAGGTCATCTGAGTTCTGTGTACTATGGTAATAATTATGGAGTACTTCCAAGAAAACTCAGTGACCTCTTTGAATGTAATTTAGGGCAATGCATATACTTCAAAAGTTAAACACGATGCAGCGTACACTTCAAATCCCTGCTGCAGAGCTTTGACATGTTTTCAGCCATTAAATCAGCAGTAAGTATTATTGATGTGCACCTTTCAGCGGTACTGTTTAAAATTCCTGCAAAAGCAGACCGGTCTAGGAACACATTCATTCAAACAATGCTTCCATCTTTACTCAGTGTGAAAGAAGTTCATCACCGCGGGGCGAGAGCTTTAGTACTTATCAGGTCAGTACTACTTAAGCCATGCGTACAGACTGCATACAAATCAGTCATTTACATTCATTAGCTCATGCTAAGAGTGGGCAAAGCTCCATAATTATTTGATTGAACTGTCTGGGCCAGCCAGCATTGTACCTGAGAGTGTCTGCCCAAACGCCTGATGCCTCCGGAGGGTTGCAGACAGGCTGTGTGGCTCTGATAACATAAGAGCCAGTCAATAAAACTACAGCAGGGATCCAAAAAAAATAAATAAAAAATAAGTACATGACATTTTGCCCCGACTTAAAAAGCATGGAGCATGCAATTTGGCAAGGAAATCTGGCTGGCTGCTTTTTGCAAGAAAATCTCTTGGAAAAGACTTTTGAATTAGATAAGAAAGACATGAGGAGGCAATTTCAAGAGATGTCAGCCAAAATGCACCTCTCCAAAAGGCAGTACTTTAGCCAGCTCAGAAATCCTCCTTACTGGGTCTTATACATGGGCCAAGTGTGTTTCTGCGGGGTATATGGGGTCTTGGAATTCAGGCTTCATGAAACATTTTCCAGACAGTGCGTTTGAGCACTCTAAATGCGGTAAGCTGAGGATCAGATCTTGCAAATAATCATATAGAAGTCAGCCTTGCTTTGTCACATCTTATGTGAGTAACCTTTGGAAAAGTACATCAGAAATGTGGAGCTGTAGATTAGGCCTTTGCAATATGCAAATTTTATGATTGTTTTGGCTTTGTTTTCTCCACTTTGGTAGCACTTTACAAGTTTTATTTATATTTACACTTCTATTCCTATCTATTCTATGAAGGCTTGTTTGTTAGTTTTTTTTTTTTTTTTTTTTTTTTTTCTTTCAGAAAGGTTTGTTCAAATCTCAATTGCCTGATTTTTAAACATAGTTTCAACCTTAAAGTTATGGGATTTTTTTTTTCTTCCTGTCTTTTGGCAATATTTTCTGATTTATGGAGTGATAAGAAATATCCACAGTCCTGTCTGTAAAAACCTTCAACTAATGTGTCAAATAAATGAAACAAGAATTTTGAACCTGGCTTTACCCAGTGTGTGTTCTGGGGGAGTAGAGCACAGTCTAGCGGGTACCCCCCAGCCTGCGAGGGGCGATGGGGGTATGTGATGAGTGGGGCGGGGCCAAGAGCCATGGGAACGGAGCGAGGCCGGTGGAGTGATTTGGAAATAAGCGACACCTGCTCCACTCACCGGTCTCGAATTCCACGGAGGAGATCGGAGAAATATAAAAGAGAGAGGACCAGGCCTGGGCTTTATTTTGTGTTTGGTTTTGTTTGTGAGCGGCAGTCGTCCGTGAAGGGCTGTCGTGCTGTTTTGTGTTTATTTTAACATTAAAGTTTTGATTTGAATGTTCGCCGGTCCCTGCCTCCTTCTTCCTTGTGGCTTATTTGAGATATAAGCCTATTATAAATAGTGCCGCTTTTTAAACTGATTTTACTAAACTGACACATTAACAGCACTCCTTTTTCAGTAATTAGGATTCATGCAAAGCGCAGTGTTCACACGTGCAGCTGATTTACGTCTCCACTTAAAGTCAGTAAATACTGCATGTGTTGTGAGTTTAACTTGCTTATTTTATGACCCCTCCATATCCAGTTTATGTTGCATTAATTTGTTTCTTACACTGGGGTTACATTTGTAGCAATATACTAATATAACAAAAATAATTATTTAAAGATACAGTATTTCATCATTGTGTGTTTTGAATAGTTTACAAAAGCAAATGATTGGGACACTTTCTGTCATTGAAATGACTTGGAAAAGTGTCCCAATCAACCTGAATTCACCCTACTCTAAATAAACCCCAAATATTTAACTTATAACTTTTTACTTTCTAACTTAAAGCTATTCCTTAATAATTATTTAGTTATTTGTAATGCTAATTGTATAAAATAAAGAATAATATATATTTTTAAGCAGTTTCAATGTAGCTAGCTATTTTTGACAGTAACTTGTAGTGTAGCTGCTTTTTCAAAAGTGTAGCTTGAATGTAGCTTAACAACTTTAATTATTGAGTATTTTGTAGCTGGTCAAGCTACATTTTCAGAGTATTCCCCAACACTGGTTTGAATAGATGTCGCTATATAGCCAGTTTTCTTCTACAGTGCAGATGCCTTTAAGTTTAATTGTTTATCAATGTGTCATGATTTCCAGCTGGAGTGCCCATATGCTCCTCTAGACTGCACGCTGGACTCCATTTAGTGAAAGTGAAAGTGAAAGTGACGAAAGTGACGTGACATTCAGCCAAGTATGGTGACCCATACTCAGAATTCGTGCTCTGCATTTAACCCATCCAAAGTGCCATACACAGAGCAGTGAACACACACACAAACTGAGAACACACACCCGGAGCAGTGGGCAGCCATTTATGCTGCGGCGCCCGGGGAGCAGTTGGGGGTTCAATGCCTTGCTCAAGGGCACCTAGAGCTGAGTTCAGACAGCACGATTTTCAAAGTAGTCGGGTCACCGTTCTTTTCAAAATGCATGACTATCTTAGCCAGCATTCAGTCACTGCTGTGTTCAGACTGCATGATGGATCGGCGACAGAAGGTTTCACACTGCATGACTTTACAATAGGAAGAATCACCGACAACTCTGCAAACTATGTCTCACCGACAACTCGCAAACTATGTTTCACAACCAAACACACGCGAGATGTGACAAGGAAACAACGCGATATCAAAAGTGCAAGACCAGAATTTTCACGTGACACTGGGATAGCTCAGATGAAACGTCAAACAGACAAGGGTGCTCCTGCTAAATTTATACTAATTTATCTTCCATTTCATGGGTCCAAATAGACAGAGAAGAAAGCCTTTTTCTGAAATGAAGCCATGCTTGCTGATATTGTGGTCTATAACTCCTCCCCGAACTCTCCACTGGTCTCTATCTTGCTCTCTCATTGGCTGTCGGTCATCGCCGATGTAGTTTTCAGTCAGAACACTTTTCAGACAGCATGATTTTGAATCGCCGACAGTTCCAGATATTTAGCATGCCAAATATCTCACGGGCATCGGCGACTTGTTGCAGATTCTCTCAGATCGTGTCTTTGCTCATTCACACTGCGTGATTGTCACTCACATGAGCAAGCTCAGATTTGCCTATGATTTCAGGCATTTGTCGGCGATTTCTCAAAACCTGTTGGCGAGCCAAAAACTGGGCCAATATCGTGCAGTCTGAACGCAGCTTAAGTGGTGGTATTGCCGGCCCGAGATTCGAACCCACAACCCTAGGGTTGGGAGTCAAACTCTCTAACCACTAGGCCACAACTTCCTCCATAACGTGCTAAGAACTGATTACTAGTTTGAACGCTTGGTGAAGCATGCATGTAATTATAATAAGCATCTAGAAGTTGTGTTTTTATTGTTCTGTTGTAACATCTCTCTGACAACTGAATGAACGCTTTGTAAATATTGAACATTAATGTGTGAATATTAATAAAAGACATCAAGTTACAACTTCTGACATTATTTTACATATAAATTTGATTTTTATAAAAAAAATATTAATTGTTCTGCTGCATTAACTCCACTTTCATACTTTGTAAGAATTAGGTTAAGACAGACGTGCAATTTTCTGTTTTGTTCCTGACCTTGTGGATCAAAAGCAGATTCGGGTCTCAAAACACTTGTGAAATGCCGGATGCTTCGATTCGCCTTAGTCACGTGACATGGATGTTTTGAATCGCACTTCGAAGCAGTCTTTCGAAATATCTGCACTTCAGGATCTCGACACCATGGTGAAATTTCTGTTTCGCATCAGCCATCCCTACTGATTGTACCAAAAAATATTCAAAGCTTTAAAACCTCAAAGACAGACCCTAGCCAGACATCTAGTGGTCAGCTGCAATTATAGCAGCCACTTTCAAATGATTCACACAGCTTGCTGATCCCAGTTTCACCAAAAAAGCAATACTCTGCAATAGCAGCTGTCTTTATTCTGAGAATCATTGTCCACACATGAAAGTGTTACTATGTTACTATGAAGCATGGAGAGAGCACCAAGCATTTAGCATCTCCTTATAATGAATGACACCGTGCCAAAGATTCAAATCAGTCACCTCGCTTCTGCTGTTTCATTGTGACATTTGAAACCTCAAATGTCATCTGTCACATGATCACAGAGATTTAATACAAGCCTCGTCACAGTATTTAGAATCATTCTGCTTCATTAGAGTAAACGGGCTTCGGAGCCTGAGTGTCAAACGCACCATCTCTACCATTGCCATTTCCATTGCCATTGCTTTTGCCTTGATTATTTTGCAACGTTGGACTGCTCACTTGGATTCTGATCTTGGACAGTTGCCTTGTTTTCGTGGATGTTTTGCTGCCTGCCCTGACCTTTGCCTGTTTCTTGGATTACTCTTTGCATTGCCTTGGATTCTGTCATTTGCTGGTATTCAACCTTGCCTGTCTTGACCATGATCTGTTTTAAATTAAGCTTGCATTTGAATCTTCCTTTTCATACTCAGTCAGAATGCTAATAGGTTTTTCCAGGATAATGTTATAAAGTTCTCCAGATAGACTAAATGTGCTCTGCGGGCATGGTCTGGCCTCCAGCAAATGATCACTGGAAATCTGCTCTGGTTTGTTTTATAAGCATGTGAAAACTCACTGGAGCCTTCATTGCAGTAATAATAATACATAACAAGATTATCAAGTAATTTAGAAATTTTAAAACCAAACACATGTACTGTAATATCCATTCTTCCGCCAATTGCAGTAACACATAGTCTTCAGTAAACAAGAAAGAGTTTTTATTTCACAACTCCTTCCAGGTAGACTAATTAACATATTGGTACACACAAAATCTGTGCCAAACTGACCCAAGCAGGAGTTCAATGCTGGGACTTTGGAGAGACATACAGATTATTAATGTATGAAGGTCAAGTCACTTTAATGAATGGCTAAAGTCACAAGGAATACCAGGAGCCAGAGAAATGACCCTTATCTATTAAGTTATGATGCAACTAGGTGAAATGGTTTCTTTAAAAAAAAAAAAAAAACAGGAGCAGAGTAGCTCCCACGACTACAGTAAACTTTCAGAAATTAGAGAAAGATTAATGACCATAACCAGAAGACACAAGAGGGGGGAAAAAATAGAGAAAAGGTAAGTTTATATAAAAAATAATAATAATAAAAAATTAATTACTATGCATTTAAGAAACAAGAGTGTCTGCAAACTAAATCATACAGTGTACATGGCAAACACATAGCACGGCACACACAAATGTCAAGTCTTGCTGCTAGACAAACACAAGAATCATGGAAACACCAAATGTGATGAAATATATTTTATTTTTATTTCTTCTGTCATACTTTATATATACTGCGCATCTGTCTAAAACACAGTGACAATTTAATGTATTAGTGAGCTATAAAAGTGACACTGTGCCCACTGGGCACAGCATGATTTACTCAAGTAGGAAATTATCTCAGATGAACATATATTATTAGTCCTGCAACAGCATTCTTATTGAACAATCACAAGCCCTAAACTGATCCCAATCTAAAACCCAGGGGTGTAAATTTGTACATGTAAAACGTTTAATTACACAGTGTCCCAACTATATTAAGGCCCTTAGATGCACCTCATGTCTAAGTTTTTAAACTATGAATTTAGCTGAAGGTGGTTTGACATAGTTAATCATGGTAGCCAACCTGATCACCATTTAAAATTAAACACACGGGTTTAGGTCAAATAATCTACACAAGTATATGGTGAATGGTATGGTAAACACCTTAATGCATTATGAGAAACAAAATCTATGATTATTACATTAGAAATTAGAGTTCAACAAACAAACTAACAAATAAATAAATAATTAAATGCGGTTGCTGATTTTACATCCCAAAATCAGCAAATAATTTAAAGTTGAAAAGAAAACTGTTGAGACCCCTAAATGCGGCACTAAACCCAACCCTGCAATGAAACTGTCTGAAATGCATGCTATTCCAGGATGTTATTCCAGCAACATGTTCTGCTCAGGTAAATGACATTAAGCATGTCATTGGCCAGGTGTCCGTGAAGCAAAGTGCTTTTTAATGTTAACAGATGAGATAATTTAATTAGGTGTGTAGGAACAATAAGATGGAAGATAGGAAGATGGAAAGGTGAAGCCAGTGAAGAAACAAGTTATTGTGAAATGAAAACAGAAATTTGAAGATGGCCAGAATGTTGAACATTAAAGGAGTGGTTCACCCAAAAATTAAAAACTGTACTGTATTAAAAATGTACTCACCGCCAAGCCATCCAAGAGGAAGATGAGTTTGTTTCTTTATCTGAAAATATTTGGAGAAATTACATTACCTGCTTACTGATGGATCCTCTGCAGTGAATGGGTGCCATCAGAATGAGTGTCCAAACAACTGGTAAAAACATCACAATAATCCAGTAAGTAAAACACGCCACTCCAGTACATCAGTTAACATCTTATGAAGTGAAAAGCTTCATGTCTGTAAGAAACAAATCCAAAGGCATTTTAACTTTAAATCATCATTTCTGACCAAAACACCAGTCCTCTATGCATAATAATGCTTCCTTCAGTGAAAAAGACCTCTCACATCAAAATCCACAAAAAATATATTTTTAAAGCTGTTTTGGACTGATTTCATTTGTAAACTGTGATTGATATGCGCATATTATGCCTCTGATTCATGGCAGAGAGCAAAATTATGAACAGAGGACTCAAATTTTAGCGGATTTAAAGTTAAAAACGTCTTGATGAATTCATTAAATACTCAAAGTTTGTGAATTTATTGCATTATTTGTGGATTATTGTGATGTTTTATCAGCTGTTTGGACTCTCATTCTGACGGCACCCATTCATTGCAAAGGATCCATTGGTTCCCAAGTGACGTTATGCTACAGAACTTGAATCAAGTATTTTGTCAGAGTTCACTTTTCCAACTAAAACAGCAATACAGTGTGGATGATGCTACTGTTTTGTCTGCCATTTGTGGTTGAATTTCGGTTAGGGGATTGAAGGCTGAGAGAGAGGTTTGTGTATATGTTCACTGAAACATGGCCTTGACTGATGCAGACTGTGACAGTGGCAGATTTACTCTGGGAGATGGGGGTCAGTAGGTTTAAAGCTAACACAAGTGGCAGGTGACACTAGGTCGAAATGAAAGCCCTTAATGCACTCTCACAAGCTCAAACACAAACACACATGCTCAAACATAGTGTGCTGTGTCCATGTTGTGTCTGCACCTTAGAAAGACATGTGGGTAAAGTGAGGTCATCCATCCAAGGATTGAATTAAGCTCAGATAGAAAACAACACTTAACAGTGACCACACTACACGGCTCAGTCGGGACCAACAGGGGATTGTCAGATAGCTCAAACTCACAATCTTTCCAAAACTTTATTATAAGTATTATTATTATTCATATATTTCCAAACCTGTCTGTTTGCATTCAGTTTTATTTGCCTCTGTGATCAAATGTTGACTCCTGGTGAGGAATGGGGGCCATGCGTTTTGAATCAAGTCTCATAGAGCATTCATCTTTACAGAAAGCCAATCACTGACTGAGGTACTGGATTGGACGTGCATCTGGTCCATCTACCTCCCAGCGAGGCCTAGGGCAAGGTAAACGCATCCCCTCTCATTACATCTCCACATCAAAACAGCAACGCTCAACTTCTTATTAATCATTCAGCTATTCAGGGTCAAGACTTTCCACATGGAGAGTAGCTCTAGTTTATTAGCTTGTACAGTATGTGCACCAGTTCCAGTGGTCATAATCAATGAGAGCTGAAAATGAGTGACAGACAGTGTGTTTACAAAATAAGAGTGTGTTAAATATGTAGGCCTTGCAAAAAATAAAAAAGATAAATATAATATTAACTTTAGCATTTAGCACAGAATTGTGAGTTTCTGTGTTTTTCTCTACTTTGTTACTCATAATGGCCACTTTACAATTCACAACATGACTTCATATCTTACAACTGCAGTTTTTTTTTCTCGTATTTGTGACTCTATATCTCGCAATGTGACATAATAGTTCAAAATGTATTGATTTATTTATCTGAACTTACTTTAGTTTCCCACAATTTCTTTCTCATACTCGTGACCATACAGTCTCTTACAATGTGACTATTTCTCCTAAACTTTACAATGTGACTTTATATCCCTGAGCTGTGACTTTGTTCCACATAATTGTGACTTTAAATCATAGTTTCAACTTTCTCAAAATTACAACTTTATATCTCACAATGGCTGCTTTTTCATCACAATTGTGACTTCATATCTCACAGTGACTATTTCTTCTAATTGCCGACTTTATAGTTCACAATTGGAACTTTATATCTCACTATTGCTGTTTTTCCCCCCAGTAATTGTTACTTTATACATGTGAATGCGACTTTTTCTCTTAATTGTTACTTTATATTGGACAATTAACAGTTCATATCTTAAGATTATAACTTTGTTTCTCAAAATTGCAACTTTGTCTCACAATTGTGGCTTTGTATCTCATAACTGTGTCTTAATATCTCACAGTGTAACTTTATATTTTACAACTGATACTTTATATCTTGCAGTGTGTGACCTACAGTAATACATTGTCATTTAAAATTTAGAATTTATAGTGTGACCTCACATCTCACAATTGTGAGATAATAATAATAGGGTATAATAATAACAGTAATATAATAGGGGTATTTACTCTATGTATGTTGCAAAATGTTGTATAATTGCAAAATGTCTTGAAACAAGTAGCCATTTTTTTTCAACATACATAGTCGCAGTCAGAGCCATCAGGTTAAAAAGCGTTAACCATTATCTATGCATTGTGTAGTGCTCGCATATAGATTAGAATAGTAGGCCATGGCAGGAGAACTCAATGAGAGCAGACAATGGGGTGGCACACAGCCATTTGTCTAGATGAACATTATAACCACCGCTCACCTTTTTTCATCAAGATAACTCCGTCCCTGTAGAGTAAGCCATCTACAGACACACAAAGGAAAGTCATTGAGGCTTTTGGACCGGGAGGCTAATGAGCACGTTCCCCATTGTGAGCATCTGGGCTGTGCGCTGTACATCTCCAACTAAACGCATGGATCGTTTGACACAATCAGAACCAGCCATGCGTCAATTAATGCATAATTATGCCTAAATAAATGGAACGAGAAGGAGAGGGGGAAAATAGATTTATTACAGATGGGTTTATGAACGCTAAACAAAGCAATCGATCAATCTGGGGGTGGCTGGAGAGATTGCAACATGATATTCAAATGCGTGGTAATAATTCCTTTCATCTTATATGCTTAACCCTAGCAGTGCATGAAAGATGCAAATGGATTGCCAGACGGCAAAAACACCAGAAGGCGGCAGCTTCCTTTGGTGCGGAAATGATTAACGTTAAAATGTACTACTGCTGCATGTTGATGAATGTTTGAATTTTAGTCGATTGCTTTCTCAAAACATCATTTTCTACAATAAAAAACAGAACTTGAGTTGAAAAACTGAAAATGAGCAGGTACTCCATGGCTGTCCTTGGGCAATTTTAGTAGCAGCAATAATGAATGCAGGGTTGGATCATGATCCTGTGAGGCTCCTGGGCATCTCATCTTTGGAGGCTCCCCATTGGCACACACATTATCATACGTTAAGAGACAAGGCAAAAAAAGAAAAAAAAGAATGAAACTTGTGGTTTCAAAGGCTAACGTTACATGACTAAAAATAGTAGCTGGGGGCCTTATTTTGTGCTGCATGCTGAGGGGCACGGGGGGCCTAGTGGTCAAATTACACTGTATGCTTTAAGGGCCTAGTTTCTATTGGAAGTCTCTGGCCATGAGGTTAGATGCAGTCTGATAGTCTGAGGCCTCAGGGCACTGGTCCCATTGGTTTAGTCCATAATACAGCTCTCAATTCAGACTAACATGGTATGAGATCAGGAAGATGATTGAAGGTTTTCTTTTCAATGTGGCTGGAGTATACACTGTACATGTCCAAAACACTATATAAAATAATGTAATAATAATGTCTATATGCTTTGGCTTTTATATATACACACACACACACACACACACACATATATATATATATATATATATATATATATATATATATATATATATATATATATATATATATATATAATATTAGCGATAGCTAGCTACAAGCTCTTACTTTTGCATCATTGGTTACATGAGTCATCTCTTAATTTTGTTAATGCACACACTTCACCTCTATGCCAACTAGCAGGTCATTCATTCGCTTCATCCTGTGAGAGAGAATCTTAACATTTCACCACCTGAACCAAAAATCACATTAATAGGCATAAATGGCCTATGTATCCACTGCTGGATGCTCTTTATAAAAGCAGCTTTCACCATTGCTTAAACTGTCAGAATCCAGACAGGTATTACAAGTGGAGGTGGCCATACAGAACAAGCTAGTTGGGTACCACTCGATTTCAACAAGCTTGCATCACATATTAGCCAATGAGGCTCCTCCTCAAACCTTCTAGTCCTTCTAGAGAAACAGTATGAGAATTCATTTATTTATTCTTTTTTTTAATGATCTTTTTCACAGCCAGGGTCATTCAGTCCACACTGAGCAAAATGATTCACTTATTTCTAGTGATTCAATCAATCAGTTTTCCTCGAGTTTTGAACAGAGGTTTTGCACACCAACATTGCACACCAGCAATGGACTAGAAATTGAGGGGTGAAAGTCAATTCTGAACTAATTTAAGAAGTAGGAAGTCATAATACACAAATTTCAGCACTAACACCATTGCAAAAATCCCAAATTCAATGCCACTTCATAAGCTAACATGCAAATGAACACATTCCAGTATTTAAAGTGCTGAAAATTAATAAATATTATTACACGGCTCTGTGGTCAGGCGTGACATTCCGAGGTATGTTATCCCTCGATAACAACCGGTAAAAGCTGATAACACAGGCTCATCCGTGTAACTGCACTCTTTCCAGGAACAAGTTTTCTTGATGGAAGCTTTGCATTTCTTTAGCTAATAAAATATTAAATCTGTTTTTTTTTTTTTATTATGCCATCCTGGTATCGTTTCATACACTCTCTCATTTCATACAAACAGGGCTAGTGCCATTTTGCTACGATTGTTTTGTATGCTGTAATGGATTATAAGATAACTAACAATCTGGTAAGATTTTAAAACAGTTTTGTCTTAAATCTTTTATTGCTGTAATTATTTAAGTGGTGAAATGATGTGTATTAAGTGGTATGACTGCACATATATCCTTTGAATGTCTGTCTAGTTTGAACTTGCCGCTTGCTCACAACTGCTGTGTTCATGAAAGCTTCGCGTTCAAATATTTCAACTCTGTCAATAATTTGTGTCTAATTATTTACTTATGTGGGAAGTAGCCATGATATAAGCAGGATAATATAAATCCACCCGGTTATTATAACAGAATAACTCCCTTCAGGGTGATACAAGCCCTTCCGTGTCTGGGTCAAGGTCTTCGTTAAAACACTTGGTTGAGTGCATCAGATGCTGCAGAGTTAGTGCACCAGAAAAAAAAACTAAGAAGAACTGCTACAGTGTCAAGTATTCACCTTTTATATATATATATATATATATATATATATATATATATATATATATATATATATATATATATATATATATATATATATAAATTGCTGACAGTACAATAAATGTCGTTAAAAAAAAAAGATTAGTCTATTTGACTTGCTAACAGGTGAACGCGAGACACTTTAACCACACTCTGGAAAAGGTTGCCTGCCAGTGTGATTTTCTGACTTTTGTAAATAATAATAATATGACTATATATATATATATATATATATATATATATATATATATATATATAGGTTTTTAATGTGCTTCATCAGAAAATAAAATAATACACATAAAATGATGATATTCAGAATTTCCTTACACCCCTCACTTGTAATCCGTGGATCAGGCTAAGACTTCAAGCCTGCCAGATATCCCAAGTCTCTCTCAGGAACCAATATGGCATCCATCTGATCCAACCCTCATCCATATTTAAGGAAGCTGGATGCTCCATTTAAAAGCTGATAAGAGCTGATATACATCCTCCAAATCATTTTTCCCCAAATAGTTATTTAGAAAATCTTTAAAGTACATATGTGACCAAAGTCTGTTTTTCACATCCCCCAATCCTTCATTGCCTCTGTGCATGATAGAATGGCAACGCAAGGTCATTCCGACTTTCAGGGGGATCCAGGGGATGTAGGAGGACAGGAACGTGGGGATGCGGTGATATGGCCTCTGGGTTTTAACCCCCATTTTCCCCACCATCTGCGAGGCTGTCAGACAGGTTTAGGACAGGGTTAGGACGGGGTTACGAAAGGGCGGGAGCTCAGCAGGGCGGTTTCCGCCCACACAGCCGACTTAAAGCTCTCTGACAGCCATACAGAAAAGAAGTCGCCTGGGCTTATGCCTACAGCCGGATGAGATGTCAAACTCGTATTTGAACTCAATCAGCCAGAGTGCACTGACTGAGCTGGCCAGGAGGGAGCAGTAGTTCTAGCCATAAGAGAGATCAAACACACACACAAACACTGAGCAGCACTGATGGTATAAGGCACATCCCTGCCAAAATTCACGGCTGCACTGGAGCCAAACACAGTTTTAACAACGTATGCTTACATATGCAGACACACACAGTCCCTCACATACAAGCCTGGAAGCCATAGAGAAAGAGGCCATTTAGACTGACAAGCGCACATGCGCGCACGCAGTTGTCTTTTTATTTAAACAGCGAGACACAGGTATGATAGCAAGCTGCCAGGCTTTTCTCCATGACGGGTCATTTCTGGCAAGTTACGCCAGGTGGCACAGCTTCCTTCTGGCACCTTTGTCAGTTCATGCCAGGCACACATAATGACAGTTTAATCGGCTGACCACATTTGTTACTCTTTCTGCTGCGTAGATTCCAGTCGCGAAAGCTGCAGTTAAACAACTCCTACTCAACATTAACAAGCAACCTTGTTGACTTACTGAAAGCATAGATAACTATTTTTACAAAAATCATATAGTGTGCAGGCAAATGTGTAGTGCTTCATGGACAAATTTCAACAAAGCTTTCAAGAACATATCCAGATTATTTGCACTCAAAAGTTTACCTGTACAAATAAAAAAGGATAACAATGGAGCATGTTTGACCTTGAGCGAGAGGAAATGATTTAATAGAGAATAAAAACATTTATAATCAAAGAGCGTTCACAGTGCGAGCAGTGTAAATATGGCAGATGTGCAATCAAACAGCAATCAGAGATATACAGCTGACACTGTCCTGGTCTGACCCCAGCAGTTCCTGTCATAACACTCAATAATGGAGCTGTGTGCACTGCACTGACCTTACAACATCCCTCTCTCTCCTGCCTGTGAGATACCACACATACATATACGCAACCTCATCCTAAATACAATTACTCTTCCTCAGTCTTTATCTAAACGTCTCTGGCAATTACATGTTGTCAAAACAACCCACTCTGCATAGTCCATACATTAATGGTGAAAGTCCAGATGCAGTACTGGGAAAAAGACAGTTCTGACCAAACATATGGTTTTAATCTTACAGGACTTCATGAGATATAACCACCTCGTACTCAGCTTAGTATTTAGTGCTAGTATTTTTCTAGTTGATTCCAAATAAGATCCTCCTCTCGTAACCTGTCCGCCAGGGCAGGAGCTCAGGATGTGGGACTGGGCTGCAGTGAAGTTGACCATGGTGGTGATGGTTTTAATAAAGCCTGCTTTGTTGGAGATGTTGGTAAGGAAAGTATCTCTAATTATTTATGGTTTACACATGGCATATTCTGGGTAAACCACCTATAAATACACCCCTACTGGAAACACAGGCCACTGTGAAAATAGACAAAGTCAACAACAATGTGAGCCAGGGCTTCAGAAATAAAACTGCTACGCTGCACTTCTGCAGACTATTTAAGCAGACTGGGTTCTATATTTAGGAGTGGTGTGTTTAGATGTGGCCCCTTTGTGTTGGCAGGGTGTTTCATATTGTGGCTTTGCAAGGTTATGATGTAATACTTAATACAGTAAAAAATGTTTTCCCTGGAGCTCAGCATGACATGGACGTTTAGTGTTTCAGCATTATGACATCATTTGTTATTGTGTTTTTCCAGTAAAGCTTAACAAAGCCAAAATGATGGACTCCTGACCACTTGCTATTGCAAGGTTTGCTTCCATATTCTCGCCCATATCTATTTTGCTCACACTCTCACTTACTCTTTAATATGCTTACTCATTCGCTCATTATTAATTCACTCACTCACCCAATCATATGCTCACTGATGGGCTTACTCACTCTTTTATTTGTTCACTTTCTCAATCACTTGCTCACTTATTTTCTGACTACAATGCATGTTTATTCACTCCATTACTTACTTGTTAGCTGTCATTCATTCACTCATAGCTAAGTCACTCACTCACTCACTCACTCACTCAAATATTCATTGGCTTGCTCTTTCATCCATTTACTTCTTTATTTAATGACTAACAGATTTGGTCACTCAATCACTCACTCACGCACTCATTCATTCACTCACTTACTCAATGGCTACCATTTGCTCACTCAATTATTTAATTAATGACAATGATTTGTTCACTCATTACTCAACCATTCACTCATTCCTTTTATTTACTCATTCAGTGACCATCATTTGCTCAATTACTTAATCATTCATTCACTCAATGACTAGCATTGCCTCACTCATTCACTCACTTGCTGTCACTCATTAGCTCATTCATTCATTAGCATTCTGATTCGCTCACTCACTCATTTGCTGTCAGTCATTTATGTAGTCATTTACTCAGCCCTTGCTTACTCATTCACTCATTCATTAGCCTGCTCACACATTCACTCACTAAATCATTTGTTTACTCACTTGCTCAGTCACTCATTACTCATTCATTTACTCAATCAGTCATTAATTTACTCATTCACTCATTAATCCATTTAGTCATATACTCAATCACTCGTTCATCAATCAATCATTCATTCATTAATTCAGTAAAACATAGCTATCTTGTTCAGTCACTCATTCATTAGCTCACGCATTAATTTG
>NC_068390.1:107465-129579 GCF_023724105.1 Carassius gibelio
TAAACCTCATTGCGGAAGCACCACCAACGATGATTTGAAAACACAAACAAGCTGGATTTTAGTGATCTAATGAAAGCGTTGTTTAGCGGGTTTGTGTTCTGTCCAGTGGTGGATCTACAGATTTTTTCCTGGGGTGGCATTAGGTTTCGGGGGGGGGGGGGGGGGGGGGGCATGGACATTATCCATAATTTAAAATACTACGGTTTTCATTGAATGTGTTTTGTTCTCTTCACTACATTTAACAGAGTGGGAGTCAAATCAGAGTTTTAGCTGGGTTTTTGGATGGTGTGGGTCTTAATTTGTGAATGTTGGACCCTTTCTCTGTGTAATCAGTGAGCTAGACTAAGGTTAACACCCTAATCTGACCTGACGATCATAGAAAAATTTGATGAGACATATTGCGGATGTAAATAATGTGGTTGTTGCAGGGTTAACTGTCTGCTTATGGACTTTTTCGACTGTCGGTGTCAGACTTACCTCTAAACTCACTGCTAACTGCTTATCAATCTCTCTTCTCTGAGACACTGCATACTGCAGACAGATGCACGGCTGCCCTGCTAACACTGACGGGTGAAATTTCACGGGGGTCACTGCAGTGCTGGTGATGGGTGAGACCATTGTGACTGTTAGGGGGAGGGGATTCTTAATCAGAGATTTCCATTTGAGAGGAGTTTGGTGCGGGTCTCCTTGGCCTTCAACGTGTAGGCTTTGAACATAAAATATACTTAAAAAATATTATCTGATTTATAAATGGGGTGGCAAGAGATAGATCCGCCTCTGGTTCTGTCATGAGATCTCAACTGTTTTGTCTGCGATTGTGATCGCTGAATAAATGCACTTACCTGATTTTTGAATAGAGAAACATAGACTATGGCCATTTGGAATACTAGTAGGGAATTTCACCAATATATTTACCAGTTTTCATAATATAGACAGAGAGAGCGCAAAAGTCTTTGGTATACATTTATATATATTTATTTATGTGCTTCAACAACTAGCTCCCCATCTAAGAGGGTTTTTAGTGTCAGTAGGAACATTGTTTTTTGCCACAGAGCTTCTCTTAAAAAAAGCAAACAGTTGACAGGCTTGTCCCAGTTGCATAGTTTAAATTGTGAATTTCATGCACTAAAAAGTTGACAGAATGCACTTTCTTGTTTCTTGTTTTGCACTACTTGTGCACTACTACTACTACTATGCCTACATGTGTTCATTTAATAAAAAGTGGTAAGTGATCACTTTGTATTTCATTTGGAAACCAAGGCCCTAGAGTCTGGAGATTGAAGGGTGAAGAAGCTCATAGCCCAAGTTGCTTGAAGTCCAGTCTGTGATGATTTAGGGGTGCAATGTCATCTGCTGGTGTTGGTCCATTGTGTTTTTTGAAAACCAAAGTCACTGCATCTGCTTACCAAGAAATTTTGAAGTGCTTCCTTCTGCTAACCAGCTATTTGAAAATGCCGATTTTATTTTCCAACAGGATCTGGGACCTGCCCACACTGCCAAAAGCACCAAAAGTTGGTTAAATGATCATGGTGTTGGTGTGCTTTACTGGCCAGCAAACTCACCAGACCTGAACCCCATAGAGAATATATGGGGTACTGTCAAGAGGGAAATGAGAAACAAGAGACCAAAAACTGCAGATGAGATGAAGGCCACTGTCAAAGAAACGTCTCTGTTACGTACGTAACCCTCATTCCCTGATTCAGGTTTTACGCTGAGGAGCCGAAAACATGTCCCGGCAACAGCGAAAGGGTGAGTACATCGCTGCTGGAGAAGGCCATGCTGCTCTTCTGCCCAAACAAAGTTAGTGGAAGGGATTTCAACCTTCGGTGAAATATTGCTTCAGATCTTCCCTATTTGTTCTTCGTTCAGCTTGGCAAAACGATGGGGAAACAAGCCTTAGGAAAAGGTCGCTAAGGAGACCACATCCTACCCATAGGGAGGTGACGTGGAGATACTGATATGGACTGACCTGGGGGCAGTACTACATATGGAATGGGTCTCTGAGGCAGGTCCTACCTTAGAGTAGGGATGGAAGCTGCCAGAAGAGAGTGACAGAGCAGGTCTGTCAAGCGAAGACACAGGTTTACCAAGAAGGAAAACTTATCGTGGAAGAATACACATATGGGATTATCCTTAGGGAATCAAGCCTTATGGACACCTAGCCCAGAATTTATTTGAGAATTAATTATTCAACATATTGAGACACTTAAACATTTGGTCCAATCATTTAGCTCTCTCAATATTCAAAAAAACAAAACAATGATATGCTAATATGGAAAGTAGAAGTAATCTATTGCTTATTTTCTGCTGACCTATCAGTGCAGAGATACAGTGTTTCACAAACTTTTTGGTCAAGCATTCCTTCAGTATCAATTTTATAATGTGGGGAGCATGATTTCAGCAAGTACAACATGTTCCTGTATCAACATCCATGTTGATCCTGTAACAACATTCCAATCTGTTGTGTTGAGCATACAATAGCATACCATATTTGATGTTCAATTCATACAACACATATATATGTTCAATCAATATAACACATTAAAGCTGAATGAGAGGAATGTCCAGAACTGTCTCAGTTACGTCAGACAATTCAAACAGGTTGGGCTAAACTACAGAAGTCTGTCTCCATTGATTTACATCCATACTTCCTGATCAGACATGAACTGGCTGTTGAATGTCCATTGATATTCAGGGGGAATCATTTGATTGTTTCTATTGCACTGCAGGAACACCTCATCCACCTGGCGCACAAGGGACATCAAGGGCTGGTTCGATCTAAACCACATCTGATAGAGCTGTATTGGTGGCCATGAATGGAGGATCTTGTTCACACGATCCTGTCCGCATGTGTGACCTGCCAGGCCAGTGATAAATCGGCCAAAACATTTACAGCTCCAATGCAGCCAGTGGAGTCCTCAAAAGGCAGTGGTGGACGAAGTACACAAATCAAGTACTTGAGTAAAAGTACAGATATATATAGTAAAATATTACTCCAGTAAAACTACTCCTTTTTCAATTTTACTCAAGTGAAAGTACAAAAGTACTAAATTTTTTATGTACTTAATTAAAAAAATACTGAAAGATAGATGTTTGCAATTTTATATAGGCTACTTAATTTAATTTTATATTAGCACATATTTTTTTAAATAATCCTACAGCTCAAAATACCTGGGATTTTTTTCCAAAATAACCACTATATGGAGTCAAGATATATTTTTGTTGTTGATATGGACTACGTTGACGAGAGTAATGTTCACTGTGAAGCTTACACTGTGATGTACCTGAGAGAAAGCAGAGTTGACCATCTGATTTTCACCAGCAAGAACAAAGTATTTTAAAGTTTGTTGTTTAACAGAACATCACAGTTATATATGACATGATAATAATGCCTGAAGTTAGGAAGAACATTTTAAGGAAAATATAATAATATTTTCATAATAATTTTTTTCCTTCTCAAACCTTGTCTGAGGTGTAAAAACACCCCTGGCCAAACGGGGTGCATCTCTTCCCACTTTGATAATTACTGTAGTTACCATGTTCTGAACATCACATCCTTACTTTTGTCCCTAGATGTTATCTATATATATATATATATATATATATATATATATATATATATATATATATATATATATATATATATATATATATATAGATGTAATCTATATATATATATATATATATATATATATATATATATATATATATATATTGTGTGTTGTTGAACAAAAATATTTGGACATTATTTATAATAATTTCCTCAAGTTAGCACCAGCAAGCTTGTTAGCTAGATAGTTAGCATCAGCTAACAATATTTACTTATTTTCAGTACGGTTATGAATAAACATTCATGTCTATCTGCTCGTCTAGTTAATCCAAACAATATAACGTTACTGTTGATAAACAATATAAAAACAGACGGTACTATTGGTACTACATGGTACTATTTTAATAAAACTGTTAATATTATGGCAGCGGGGAATTTGAACATGCACAAGTTATTTTATTTAATCTGTGTTAGTTGAATGTTTTTTTTGTTGTTGTTTTTTTTTACCTAAAACACAGAGACACTGATTGATGTGTCTGCATCGTCTGCACTCGAGCATTTCAGTGGGCTTAAACAGATCACTTTTTACAGCGGATTTAGTTCCCAAACAACTGACAATTTTGACCTAAATATGATTTTCAGTCACAATAATTAATCCTAAATTTCGACATTAATAACTTACTTTTAGCAACATCAGACGCACGCACGCTCACAAGATCTCCCGGTTCTTACTGACTCGCACTAAATGGTTCATTTGAATCAGTGAGTGGTCGACTCCAGAACAGCTGCAATCAGATAATTCTAATTCGGAAACTAATAGTTTGGTGCGATTTGCGATCCGATTTAAAAGTTTATTTTGAAAAGACTCAGTTTGTTCATGATGAATCAGACACCGCTTCTGCGTGTCGGAGCACGTGATATATTATAGGGAGTAACGATATGTTTTATGAAATATAGTGAAGTTAAAAGTATGATCTTATACTTTGGAATGTAGTGAAGTAAAAGTAAAAGTTACTCAAAATAAACTACTCCAGTAAAGTACAGATACTTGAAAAATGTACTTAAGTACAGTACTGTCCACCACTGCCAAAAGGCCCATTTCAACATGTTGCTATTGATATAGTTGGACCTTTCAAAAAGGGAGCTACTGATTGTAAGTTTGCAATAACACTGATTGACTATTTCAGCAAATGGCTAGAAGTTGGTTTTGCTTCATCAGTAACAGCAGCGATTGTTTTGAAATTTCTGACCACTATCTTTGCAAATTAAGGAAACCCCTGCACCATCTCAACAGACAATCATGTAGTCAGTGTTGGGCAGTAGCGTCGCTAAAAGCAGCGAAGCTAATAGTTTAATTAAATTTCTCAGTAGCTTGGTCGTAGCTTCGCTGCTTTCTGAATCAAACAGCTTTTCAGTAGCGAAGCTCTTTTTTCTACCAAGTAGTGCGGTAGCTTCCACACAAGCTACATTTCCGCAAGCATTTCTGAAGCTCAAACTCAAATCGGGAAATACAACTGCTAAGATCGCTGATCCTGGATCAGTAGTGACGCGACGTCTTGTTTGTGTTTAGGGTAGATAGCAACCAACCATCTTTATGATGCATTACCGCCACCTTCTGCTCCGGATGGTACCAGTCCTTAGCCAGTCAGGCAAAAAATTATTTGATGAAATGATGGCACAGGATGAGGTCGGAGAACAGTTAATGCCGAGGAGTGAGTCGCCGTGGCCGTACCTTGACAAGTACATGACACTGACCGAGATAACAGAGAGAAAATATGTTTTCAGATGCTGCTTGTAAAAATTATCAGGGTCCCTCTTACGAAAGAAAAAAATATGTTTACCAATATATTTCTTTAAATATATTGTGATATATTGTAATATATTATTTTCCCTTTTTATTTATAATATTTTATATATTTGAATACATTTAATAATATATTGATGACACATATATTATATATTATATTGCAAAATATACAAATGTTTGCCGCTTTCAATATATTGAAATATATTGGAAAAAATAAATATATATATAAGAATATATGCCTAATATATTGCATGATATTTTCCAATATACTGCAATATATTTTTGTTTCATAAGGGCCAGCCTGAAATTGTTTGGAGGTCTTGCATTTTGTTCTGCAAAGGCCTACAGTATATTAAGCATGCCCATGCAACAGGTGCATACACTTACTTGTGCGCACATTGTTAATTACATGTATTTTGATTGTTTTTGTAGCCAAATTGATAAGGAACACAAAAAACTATTAAACTAAAAAATTACACCTGCCTATCTGTTTGACTGACAGTTTTAAGTACTGAAATAGCATTGACTTGTAATAAAACATGTTCAACATTAAAATTTAATTTTAAAAGTAGCTTAGATGTAGCAAGCTACTGTTGATGTAGCTTAGCTTGCTACATTTCGCAGGGGGGTAGCTTCAGTGTAGTGAAGCTTCATTTACTGTAGAGTAACTGGTAGCTTAGCTCACTACATTTTCCAAGTAGCTTGCCCAACACTGCATGTAGTTCACTTCGTCTGCATTTGCTGATTTCGTGAAAACACAGGGAATAAAGCACATAAAGGCCTGTGTTTATCACACTCAGGAAAATGGGGCCATCAAATGGTTCAACAGGGTGCTTAAAGAGTGTCTTCAAGCAGCTGAAGTGGTGCATTAGCCCTGGAAATCTGCAGTCCTGACCATGCTGAAGAGCTAACAACACCCCATGCTGCAATGGGTGAGCCCTCTTTTCTGGTCTTGAGAGGCCGACCTATGAGAACAAATTTGAATGTTCTTCTGCCTGTGGATACCCCTGATTAATTTGCTCAGGTCAGAGCTCGTGTGACACAATTAAACAAAAGAAAACAATACACAGATCGTAAAAGAGGATCTACATTTCTCAATGTTGTGGTTGGAAATAAGGTGAGAGTGACAGAGCCTTTTCATGTGAAAAAAGGAGAAGCCCATTTTACTGATCCGTTGGCAGTAAAACAACAAACAGGTCCAAATTTTTCATCTTAAGTGATGGGAAAAGATGGAATTTAGAGTTGACTTCAGATAGGGGCTTGATAGAGATGCCCACCTTTGTGGTCTAAAGACTATGTGTTGGAGTAATTTGTCTGAAGAGAAAGAAATAAGTCAGACCAAGAAGATATGTAAAGGGTGTAGGCAGATCACTGCCCTATTTAAATAATAATAATAATGTGAATATACACTGAATCCTGAAATGTTTGATGAATGTTATTCTGTGTAATGTTAAAAGGAAAAAAAGTGTGCTAGAATCTTTCATTATGCTCCACTGAAATAAACTGTTGCTTGAATGCATAAGAGGTCATTTGAGTATGCTTATTTGAGATAAGTTGATGTTTGAGTAAAGACTTGAATAAGGTAACAATTATAAAAGAGTAGTAATTCTGTTTGAGTAACGGGGGAAATGCTGTGTTGAGAAGCATACAATATTTGATAATTGCTAAATATAAAACATTAATGTGGAACTGCACCACTAGGGGCTCTAGTGAGGAATTTTGTTTAGTAATGGGATGAAGAAGAATAAAGTTGAGAATGTGAGTTGTACATTGTGTGGAGTATGTTCTTTTAAAGTGTGAAAACACCACACAATCAACCAATCAGAATTTAGGGATAACTTTACAGAAAATATCTGTTTTAGGCTTATGATCGAGGTAAGGTGCTTCTACACCCTTGTTAATCAGCTATCATTTCACACTGATTTTAGAAATAAATTATGGGTAGGGTTAGGTTTTGGGGTAGGGATTGTGTCTGTATTCTTGAACAGTAATGTTGATCCAGGACCAACAAAACATCTTGGCAAAATCACAGCGACCGTCGTAATGCAGGCTTAAGTTTTAGAATACAACATGTTTAGTCACCCAACTGACAAGAATCAACTAGTGCTGATGTCGAAAAACACACTGCAAAAACTATGCTAACAGATTCTTACTGATGGCTTGGTGTGTCACAGCCATAATTCAAGACTCCAAAACAGACATTATTGAGGACGAATATAGCTCAGAATTTATTTATTATGTTTGTGTGGTTTACACTCAGTGTGTCTCATTAACACAAGCTCCATAACATCATTGACTCAGATTACACCTGGTTTATTTTTTTCTGTGCATACAGCACATGCAACTTCACCCATGTCAAAATTTATGATATCAGATGTCTTAAAAGTAATGTTTCTGATTTCTGCCAAGTTTTGGTACATCACTAATGACTTATCAAAAGAAACTTGTTGTGTTGCTGTGTGGATGAGCACTGACAGAAATGCATTCTCACTGGTTGCATGTACTGTATGCCAACCACTGATGAAAGTCAACATTGTGCAATCGATTATGCAGAATACCCCACTACATGTATGTGTTGCATAGGTTATACAGGCTAATACTAATGCAATCAGTTTGAATCAGAACAGACCCCTGCATGTATTACACCTCCAGTTACCATTAAGATTTTAGTACTTTCAGTTCAGTTTAATGCATATTTTAATACGGAAATCTATTCAGCACAGTACATATATTATTTAATCTAGGCCTAATATATGCTGAGATTTATTTCTAATGAAATGGGGGGGATATTGTAATTTAAGTGGGACTGTCAATGTAACAACACAGACAACTTGCAGAAGGGCTACGGAAGTGGGTAAGGTAAACTAGGCATTAATGTGTTGATGTAGAGGTGTATACCACAGTGTGACAAAAAAATAAAATAATAATAATAGCTTCATGGTTTCTTCTGCTATTTATGGAGCTAGGGAGAAATTTTGAGGTCTAAAACGTAACTGCTATTTTTATTTCAAAAGATCAAATAAACTTTGTATCCTCATATCACAACCCTTTTAATCATACTAATAATAACCATACCGTAAAATCCTGGCTGTTTTGCTGGAGAATATCTGCCGGAATTCTCTCCCAGGTCAGAGCGAAGAGGACTAGGCCTTTCTAGACTCTCCTCATCCTCACTCACAGGGTTCTGTGGATATATGTCAGGGGAAATGCAGCAATTTTCAAGTCTGATGCCTGAAATACCTTCGCTCAGATCTTCAATGTGGGCTCTACAGTCTCTCTGAAGGTGTCTTCCTGAACTCTGAGGCAAGTAGAGACTGGGCAAGCCAACAGGGCTCTCTCTGTGTTGGGAATCACTTATGGAAAGTTTGGTGAGGTGACTGCCCCTTAAATCTTTAGGAGTATACCCATGGCAACCCTCTAGGTAATCCAATCTACTTACATCAGGAACACACATCTTTTGGCTGAATATATCATTTTTTCCTCTGTCTTTAAGGGTGTGTGTTTGGCACTGCTGGCACACAGGCCAGACCAGATTGAGAGAGGACAATGTCATAGACTCATCAGTCTCTACAGGCATACTACGATGTGGACAGCAGTCTGAGAAAACAAAACAAGAGAGAGAGGTTTGTGGTTGGTGCATTATGGACAAACAATAATGATGTCTATACCGTTAGATTGATTCAGTCAAAGGGGTCATATGATGTTGCTTAATATAACATTATTTTGTGTATTTGGTTTAATGCGATGGGTTTATGCGGTTTAAGGTGAAAAACATTTCCACATACAGTACATTACTGTACAGTATGCTATGCCCCACCTTTCTGAAACGCTGCAATTTTTAAAAAGCTGGTCTGAAAATCTGTCTGAAAAGCGAGGTGTATGCTGATTGGCCAGCTATCCAGTGCACTGTGATCAGCTGAATACCTCAAGCGTGTGATAGAAATTACCATACCTTACAATACTGTGACGCAGTGTCCCGGTGCAATGACAAGGCATTTGTTGCATGCAGTGGGGACATAATTACTGATTGTAATAACTTATACGGTCTTTTTACGAATTGTGTTGCGTATACCGCAGCATAAAAAAATAAAAAATATGTCTGCATTTGTGATTGAAGAAACAACAAGTTCTACTCTACACTGCTCAAAACTCGTGTTTGAATCGATGGCAAATTTTTAAAATATGAACACGTTCTTACAGACTGTGAGTCAGAATCTAGGCTATCCTTGCAAAGTTGGAGTCGCTACACTTCATAGTAACACAAACAACATTGTAGGCTACTCTCCCAGGAAACATTCTTCCATAAAAAGTAGTGCACACACTCAAATATTTGGGTTGAACTGTTCTGGAACAGTGTTGTAAATAAAACTTAACCACTGATTTCTAGTTGTGTCCTCTTTTGGAAGGAGACTGACATTAATCGGGGACAATCCGTCCAATGGCCAAACTTCAGAAGGAGTGAGTCTAGACCCCAGGAGAGGGGAGATCAAAGGACTCGAGTCTTAGGATAGCATCTTGATCACCGTTTAGCACAAGCTTCTTCTGACTCAGCGCACCATGGAGGACTGACTGGCCACCGAGAGGGGTGCGGTAAGGCCACCATGACCGCCACATAGACCTTCAGGGTGGAGTGGGTCAACCCTGCGGAGAGCCTGCAGGAACTCCAGCACTGTACCAACCGGGCAGTTAACTTGGACGAGGTGGCGGTCTCCACACCAAGAAGTGAAAAGCCTCCACTTCAAGGCATCAGTTTCCTCATTGAGGGAGCTCTGGATTGGCAAACAGTCTCAACAACCTTGGTTAAGAGACCGGAAGCTAAGAGTTGACACCTCAGAGACCACACCTACAGCCTCTAAGCTTCAGGCGGGGGCACACCCTCCGAATGAGAGAGGAGATCTCTCCTGACGGGAACCTCCCATGGAGTGCCGTCAAAAAGATGAAATGCCATTTCGGATGGCGGCCACTCCACAGACCCAGGGTGGGGTGGCCACTCATGACCGAACCCCAGCCGGTGAGGGATGTGTCTGTCGCTAGCATTACGCAACGACAAGGAGCTCCCAGCACCAAGCCCTGAGACAAGAACCAAGGTTTTCTCCACATTTCTAAAGGCACGTAGGCACCGCCGCGTGACCTTTAGCATGTCAAATGGGTTTCCCCTCAGAGAGAACCCCTTGGTCTTGAGCCACCACTGTAGGGGTCTCATGTACAGCAGGCCAATAGTATTCACGTTGGACACAGCTGCCATCAGACCCAGCAATCTCAGAGACTGCTTGACAGTGAGTGGTCGACCTTCTCTCACTCTCGCGACTGCATTGAGGATCGACTTGATCCGAGCAGGTGACATACGTGCCCTCTGGGATTTGGGTCCCACTTTATATTAAGTGGCCTTAACTACTATGTACTTACATCAAAAAATAAATACAATGTACTTATTGTGTTCATATTGTATTGCAACTTTTTTTGCTGCTATTAAGGTGGGAAACAGGCTAGGTTAGGGACAGATTTGGTGGTATGGGTAAGTTTAAGGGTGTGTTAAGGTGTAAGGGATGGGTCAACCTGTAATTATACACGTAATTACAGAAATTAATTACAGATGTAATTATGTGCAGATATTTTTCAAATATAAGTACAATGTAAAAACATGTATGTACGCAATAAGTGCATTGTACCAAATTAATAATTAAAATGTAACTACATAGTAGTTAAGGCCACTTAATATAAAGTGGGTCCGGGATTTGGTCGAATCCCAAACCACACCCAGATAAGTGGTTCTTTGTACTGGAGAAAGCACACTTTTCTTGGTGTTAAGTCTTAACCCCAGCTCTCTCATGTGAGCGAGAATGAAACCTAGATGCCGAACTATCGTCTGCTCTGATTGAGCTAATATCAACCAATCGTCAATGTGGACATGAGTCATGAAAGTGTGGGGTGAGAATGCAAGGCCAGTGGAAGATCCATATTGGTAGGCTTTACCCCCAAAAGCAAACTTTAGGAACTTCCAATGAAGAAGGATGGAGATAAGTGCATAATTATGATTGTGACACACCAGTCCAAGCGTGCTGATCTTCAGTCCCCTGACTGAGCACTTCAAAAAGCACAGATCTAAAACAGGACACAACACCTCATCCTTCCTCGGAAAAGTGAAGTACCAGCTGTAGGACCTGGACTCTGCAACCCAAGGAGGGACCACCTTGATGGCCTCCATCCTCAGAGAGAGTCTACTTCTGTTCCATTACCAGAGCCTGCTTAGGGCCCACCAGAACTGAGAGCCACTAGCTCGGTGCCCTGAAGCAGCGGACCAGCAGGGGACGACCGTACTAGCTGCACTAGAGACCTCCATAGAGGTAGCGAGCCTCAGCCTTTTTCCTGGCAGTAACTGAGTAAAGCTCTCGCCGGAGATTGCTGCAACCTGGAACACTGGCAGGGTTGGCAGAATGATCTCCTGATCTCCTGATCTAGTGAACATGTGTGGAGATTGGATGAGCCGTCTCCAATCCATTCACCAAGTGTGATTCCCGCTATCGCGTTCGCGCCGTGCCTCAGCAAATTGCATGCACGTACACACTCCTCGGAGCGTGCCCAGCAAGAGCGGAGCGATTAACAGCGTGAAAAGCAAAATCAGCCCCCCAAGGGCCGACTGCGCAAGCTCCAATCCTAATTTATGCTGCTTATTATAATACAAGGCATAATATACTTGTGTAACTGATGTTTGTGCAACTGGTGCTTGTGCAACTGGCGAGCTCAGCTACGCCTTCCACATCAATCTCCTCAGAGAAAGACAGGCAGTGCATTGCGCCATCTCACCGGTGAGAAAGTACCGCAAACGCGGGCTTCCAAACCCCGAGAGTGGGCGCCGGATCTGGTGGTTAAGGAAGAAGATAGGGACTTGCCCGTCTACATTCCTTCCAGCGGATCTGAAAGCGAAACCCGCGAGCACACCCAACGCTCCGCCTTGGCGAAAGCGGGGCTGGCACCATGAGAAATGCCAGTGAAAGCTCCCTCCTCAAAGAGAGCCTTCTGAGAGTGAAGCAAAACACTCACATTGCAGCCGTCAACTCTTTTTTTCAGCTTGCATATTAATGTAGTATTTATAGACCAATTCAGGTGTTTGCAAATGGTGATACATTTTTTGTGGGTGGAACCTATCTGGTCGCAGAAAATGAGAGCCATGGAATAAAATAAAGATAATTTTTTTAATTCTTAAATTTTTCTCACAATTCCAAGTTTATATTTCATAGTTCTGATCAGAACTCGTCAATCCTTTTTTTTTCTCCCTTGACTCAGAACCATGAGTTTATATATAATCCAGACTTTTTTCCCCTCATAATTGAAAAACTCACAATTGCTGAGTTAAATTCAGTTTCGAAATAGGAGATATAAACTTGCATTTGCAAGAATTTTGCTTCTCTGCTTGGCTTGTGAATAGATCATTTTAAGCTGTCCTGGGAAAGTTTTCAGTCCAGTGATCCAGGAAGCAAATGCATTCAAACAATCCAACCAAAACAGTGCTAATCAGGGTTTCCACAGGGTCTTCAAAAGTCTTAAATGTAGTTGTATCAAATTAAAGTCCTTGAAAAGTCTTAAAATTTTACAAGAAATCTTAAGTATGATTTCAAGAGGTCTTAAATTTTGGGACGGAAAGACCAGAATTGCGATATGGCTGAATTAGATGATTAAACTTCAAAAGCCTAAAGTTATGATTTCATTGAATAAACTTGAGTGCTGCACATTCAAAGTCATGTGCTGCTGCTTTGTGTTCTGTCATTATTGGGGAAACGGTTATATTTCTACCAAACGCTCCACCTGCTGGCAGAGAATTAATGAGCATTTACAATACAACTGTTGTTTTGTTCAGAGTTCAGAACAATGCGAAAATCGACCCATGTTTTTACCCTGCAAACATGCAGAGCTTTAAATGTGACCTGGTAGATAAGAAGACAATACATTATAAAAATCTAAACAGGGTTGTGAAATATGTATAGTCTGTGATAATATTGTAATTGTAGTTTTAATGATGTGCGATTTGATATTAGGAGTTGCCTATATCACGAAAAGCACTAGGTTAGACTAGTGTACGTTCGCGCATTTAGAGTGCGTTCTTTCACTGCATGCATTAATCAATCTATTAAAATGCGTTTAGAATTATCACATAATTTAAAATAGGTGGAAGAACATTATTTATATAATTTCATGTAGTTAATATCACATGAAGAGGGACGTTTTTTTTTTTCTCCAAAAGCAAGCATGATTACAAATGATATATTGGATTTATACAGCAGTTAAATAAACAAGTAGTTAAAATATTAATAGATTACGTTTTAGACACCATATTTCCTGTATTTGCTCTATTTTTCTCCAACAAAAAAATCGTTACAAAAACACCCACAGCGCCGTTTTATGTCTCTGAACAACAGGACGCTGTTTTGTTCCCGAATGAACCGTTAAATGATTCGGTTCAATCGTAACAACTCACTTATTAAGAGTGACTTATTGCCACCTACTGGCAGTTTTAATTTCACACTTCAGGTATCTTTTCATTCTTCTGTTGCATTTTTAAATGCATGAGAGATTCAAACCGACTATAAAATATTGCACCAGGCAAAACTTTGGTATTGGACGACATCCTATTACAAAGCCCAGTCAAGGGTGAGGGCAAAGACATTGACACTCATTCAGATGTTGATATATTACACCGGATGCGGATGGAATGCGGGCAAGTCCATCAAAGCTCAGAAGCCATCAGGACATACACAGCTGCTGAGTTATTATATCCAGTCAGTATGGCCCAGCAGCAACTGTCGCAAGAATGTTTTTCTTATCTTCCTATAAACTGTAGTGTAAATATATTAATTCAATAAGCATAATTTAAATCAAAGCCATTAAATACAGTGTATTAAATGACTGTATTAATTGGCTTTGATTTGATTTATTTACAAATACACACACACACACACACGTACATTATATATATATATATATATATATATATATATATATATATATATATATATATATATATATGTATGTATGTATGTGTGTGTGTGTGTGTGTGTGTGTATATTTATATTGCCTTTCGTTTCTTGCACAATGAACAACAATGGATTATTCTACCTTTGATCAAATGTGTTTAATTCTTCTGTACTTTTCTCAACCGGTTTAATAGTTGCAATCATTATTATTTGGAATATATTTTATATCATTAACCAGTAGTTGGAGCAAAATATCTATAATTAACTTGTAGACTACAGTGAATTCTGTAAATGTTGTTAAGGGAGCATAAAACTTCAAATTACTTCAAACAGGGCTGCCAGCTTTTGAGTTCAGCCTGGAGTGAGAATTAATCAGGATTAATTAACAAGCCTACGATTAAGTACACCATCAGCAAAAGTTTTGAATAGTACATTTTTTATGTTTTTTTAAAGATTATTCTTCTGCTCACCAAGCCTGCATTTATTTGATCCAAAATACAATAAAAGCAGTAATAATTTGAAACTGGTCTATTTTTACAACTTCAAATAACTGCATTGTATTTGAATATATATTAAAATGTAATTTAATCCTGTGATTTCAAAGCTGATTTGTTTTTTTATTTATTTATTTATTTTTTTCACTATTCTTTTAATGAATAAAGAGATCCAAAGATCAGGATTTATCTGAGCTTTTGTAACATGATTCACCATAGCATTTAAAAGCTTGGAGTCAGTATTTTTATTATATATATATATATATATATATATATATATATATATATATATATATATATATATATATATATATATATATATATGTATGTATGTATTTAATCATACATTTTTAATTATAAATTAATACTTTTATTTAACATGGACGTTTTAATTTAAATTGATCAAAAGTTATGATAAAGACATTTCTGCGTGTCTTCCCTTGGTTGAAACACTGCTCGAGTGATTACATGACACTATACATTCAGTAAGCTGCCGTGTATGTTTCAGCCTGGATCTGATGTTCATGCTAATAAAAATGCACTCCTGCTTTGCTTGAACTTGAGGCACAGCGGGAGTGCGCATGATCCGTCAGGCTACTAAATTCTTAATACATTTTTAATTTGAATGCAGAGACTGTGTTTTCTACTCTGTTGTGGCCGTCAACTCGTTGTCTGTGTCCTCTCTGCTCTGCGACTTTTTTTACTCCGTAGAAAATGAACCTGTATCGCGAGAGCGCGCACACGAGAGGCTGGAATTAGCCCGATGTGGAACACCAGACCAGACGCGTCGCATCCTTGAGTTCGCTTCAGTACGATTCAACAAAGTATGATTCAACAAAGAAAATAATATTGTAGCATAGTTATTATTGGGGTGGCACCTGGCTCCAATGTAAATGCGACAACTGAATAAAAGCAAAATCAGTTGAGGAACACTACATGCAGGTATTATTGCTCCCCAAACCAAAATGTATGTTTTTCAATTGTAAAATTGAGCCCACTTTAACCATAAATTCCCCAAACCTGGAACATTTTCTTTACCTGGAAATGATTCCATCGCTTTTCCTGTATTCCCAGATTCAAATTGCGATATCTGATGGAAATAACACAAAATAACTCAATACCTCAGGAAGTTAAGAGAGAAAACAACAAGGTGTTTTAAGAAGAAGAAGACGAAGAAGAAGAAAAAGACGAAGTAGATAACATATGAGGCCTTTTGTGAGGCCGTTCACCTTTCTTTACGAAACATTCCCACTCATCAAAGATAGCAAAAATACAGCCTAATCTAAAGTTCCATGCAGCAGTAACAACAACAACAAAACGTTTAAAGAGATTAAATGTTTTAAGTTTAAATATAAGCATACATGTTTCTTTCTGTTCCTTACCTGTTCTGAGCCTGTCTCTTCCTGTAAAGCTGTAAACAGCGGCACACCTGCTTTCGGTTTGTTCAGGAAACATTCTGTCCTGGGCAAATAAGGGAAAGTCCACGTTCTCTTTATGCAAATAATGCGGAGCGAAAAGTCTGAGCCATCCAATCAAGATATAGAACAACGGGATCTGTTATGTAATATTCAGCTCCTGTGACAAACTGTTCCAGTGAGTGGAGTAAACATGAAAACTAATTTTAACACATTTGATGTTTTTATTTGTTTTTATAATATTATTTTTATATATATAATAATAATAATAATAATAATATATATATATATATATATATATATATATATATATATATAATTATTATTATTATTATTAAATATATATTATGATTATTATATTAATAGATGTTGTTACTAGGTAAATTCGTTGTCCTTAAATGTAAGTGAGCATTAGACGCTGTGTACTAGTCAAGTCACCTTTATTAAGTTGGCTTGAGAAAGCCAACTTACTGAAATCCTATTTAAACTTATTATTAAGTTGGCTTGAGAAAGCCAACTTACTGAAATCCTATTTAAACTTCTTCTTATTATTATTATTTTTCTGTCCGCAAAATTTTTGGGCACTAACTCCTCCTAGACCGTTCAAGCTACATACTCCAAACTCGGGTCAGACCTTCATACTGTTCTGACTTGGTGTGCTATATCTTTTCAGACTGGTTTGAGTTACGGTTTTCTTAAAAATAATATTAAAATGTCATAAAAATCCAATAGACTTCAATTGACAGGATGTTCAGATGACCCAAGCTCCAAATCCCATTAGACTCAATCAAGCTTTGATGCTAATCAATTTAAACTCATTCAAACTCATCTATCTATCTATCTATCTATCTATCTATCTATCTATCTATCTATCTATCCTAATAATATGCTAATCATGCTAAAATCATGCTGGTAACATGCTAGTCGCATGCTAGTCATGCTAGAAACATGCTAATCATGCTAGAAACATGCTAGCAACATGCTAGTCGCATGTTAGTCATGCTAGAAACATGCTAGCAACATGATAATCATGTTAGAAACATGCTAGCAACATGCTAGTCGAATGCTAGTAATGCTAGAAACATGCTAACAACATGTTAATCATGCTAAAATCATGCTAGCAACCTGCTTATCAAACTAGCAACTTGCTAGTCGCATGCTAGTAATGCTATAAACAAGCTTGCAACATGCTAATCATGGTAAAATCATGCTAGCAACATGCTAGAAACATGGTAGCAAAATGCTAATCATGCTAGCAATATGCTAGTCGCATGCTAATAATGCTAGAAACATGTTAACAACATGCTAGTCGCATGCTAGTCATGCTAGAAACATGTTAGCAACATGGTAGCAACATGGTAATCATGGTAAAATCATGCTACCAACATGCAAGTCGCATGCTAGGCATGCTTGAAAAATGCTAACAACATGATAATCATGTTAGAAAAATGCTAGCAACATGCTAATCATACTAAAATCATGCTAGCAACATGCTAGTCGAATGTTAGTAATGCTAGAAACATGTTAACAACATGTTAATCATGCTAAAATCATGCTAGCAACCTGCTTATCAAACTAGCAACTTGCTAGTCGCATGCTAGTAATGCTAGAAACAAGCTTGCAAAATGCTAATCATGCTAGCAACATGCTAGTCTCATGCTAATAATGCTAGAAACATGTTAACAACATGCTAGTCGCATGCTAGTCATGCTAGAAACATGTTAGCAACATGGTAATCATGGTAAAATCATGCTACCAAATCATGCTATCCTAATAATATGCTAATCATGCTAAAATCATGCTGGTAACATGCTAGTCGCATGCTAGTCATGCTAGAAACATGCTAATCATGCTAGAAACATGCTAGCAACATGCTAGTCGCATGTTAGTCATGCTAGAAACATGCTAGCAACATGATAATCATGTTAGAAACATGCTAGCAACATTCTAGTCGAATGCTAGTAATGCTAGAAACATGCTAACAACATGTTAATCATGCTAAAATCATGCTAGCAACCTGCTTATCAAACTAGCAACTTGCTAGTCGCATGCTAGTAATGCTATAAACAAGCTTGCAACATGCTAATCATGGTAAAATCATGCTAGCAAAATGCTAGAAACATGGTAGTAAAATGCTAATCATGCTAGCAATATGCTAGTCGCATGCTAATAATGCTAGAAACATGTTAACAACATGCTAGTTGCATGCTAGTCATGAAACATGCTAACAACATGATAATCATGTTAGAAAAATGCTAGCAACATGCTAATCATACTAAAATCATGCTAGCAACATGCTAGTCGAATGTTAGTAATGCTAGAAACATGTTAACAACATGTTAATCATGCTAAAATCATGCTAGCAACCTGCTTATCAAACTAGCAACTTGCTAATCGCATGCTTGTAATGCTAGAAACATGCTAGCAAAATGCTAATCATGCTAGCAACATGCTAGTCTCATGCTAATAATGCTAGAAACATGTTAACAACATGCTAGTCGCATGCTAGTCATGCTAGAAACATGTTAGCAACATGGTAGCAACATGGTAATCATGGTAAAATCATGCTACCAACATGCAAGTCGCATGCTAGGCATGCTAGAAACATGCTAACAACATGCTAATCATGCTAGCAACATGCTAGCAACATGCTAGAAACATGCTAGCAACATGCTAGTTGCATGCTAATCATGCTAGAAACATGCTAGCATCATGCTAATCATGCTAAAATCATGCTAGCAAAATGCTAGTCGCATGCTAGTCATGCTAGAAACATGTTGACAACATGTTAATCATGTTAAACATGCTAGAGACATGCTAGTGACATGTTAGCAACATGCTAATCATGGTAAAATCATGCTAGCAACATGCTAGTCACATGCTAGTCATGCTAGCAACATGTTAACAGCATGCTAGCAACATGTTAATCATGCTAGAAACATGGTAGCAACATGCTAGTCACATGGTAGAAACATGCTAGCAACATGCTAATCATGCAAAAATCATGCTAGCAACATGCTAGTCACATGCTAGTCATGCTAGAAACATGATAACAACATGCTAGTCGCATGCTAGTCATGCTAGAAACATGCTAGCAAAATGCTAGCAACATACTAAGCATGTTAGATACATGCTAGCGAAATGCTAGCAAACATTCTAATCATGCTGGAAACATGCTAGCAACATGCTAGTCGCATGCTAATCATGCAAGAAACATGTTAACAGCATGCTAGCAACATGTTAATCATGCTAGAAACATGGTAGCAACATGCTAGTCACATGGTAGAAACATGCTAGCAACATGCTAATCATGCAAAAATCATGCTAGCAACATGCTAGTCACATGCTAGTCATGCTAGAAACATGATAACAACATGCTAGTCGCATCCTAGTCATGCTAGATACATGCTAGCGAAATGTTAGCAAACATTCTAATCATGCTGGAAACATGCTAGCAACATGTTAATCATGGTAAAAGCATACTACCAACATGCTAGTCGCATGCTAGTCATACTAAAATCATGCTAGCAACATGCTAGTCGAATGCTAGTAATGCTAGAAACATGCTAATAACATGCTAATCATGCTAAAATCATGCTAGCAACCTGCTTATCAAACTAGCAACTTAATCTTGAGTACCTATAGAGTAGTACTGCACCCTTCATAACTCCAAAAAGTCTTTATTTTTATTATGTTTATAAGAGAAAGATAGTCTGTACCGATTTTTCCCGGAAAAACACGAGCGCCTAGAGGCGTGACGTGTGGGCGGAGCTAAAGAATCACGAGCGGAAGTAGGCTTTCGCGTTGAGAACATGTGGAAGCTGTGACACAGATCCAGAGGCTGAAATTTAACAAGAGCAGCATCAGCAACGACGTCTCTATGTGGTATGTACTGAAACTGTATATATTTGCTTAGCGGTTTTGGAAAATGACTAAGTTCCACTTTATGTCGTCTTTTTTTTTATTTATTTTTTTAAGCTGTACATGTGGAAAGTGCAGTTTGATGACAACACCGCATGTTGTTTACTTGATGTGCTCACGCGCCGATAGCTAAGTTCACAACAAAGAGATATTTGAAGCAGTTTTACTCACCGCATGCGGTTCCAACACACGATCGTGACCCTTTTTCGTTGCGACTGCATTATCCTTAAGACATAAACAATGTTCAAATCCGTCGTCAAACTGGGCCTTGTTTGTAAAACAAGCATCTTCGAAATGCAGGGAACAAACAAAAACACTTGCACAACTCCGTTGATGCTTTGTAAAAATAAACTCCATCCACTGGTCCCTTAATGCTGTTTCTCTTTTGGTAATCTGTGCAGGGTTGTCTTGCCCTGGCTACCAAAAACACACTTCTTTTGTGACTTTTCGCGACGCTCTCGCTCTGATCAGTGAATCGCTCTGATCAGTGAAATGTTTGTGCTCAGCCTCGCTATACGGGAGCGCGCGCTCTTCCGGCAGAAGTGCCTTAGGACCCATATAAGGAAATTCCGCTCCATCTAACGTCACAAAGAGCCATACTCGGAAAAAAACTTTCCGAAACTTGTGACAAACCGGAAGAGGTTTTTTTGGAACAAAAATACTCCTTCAAACTTACAACTTAATTTGTGAAACTTTGTCCATGTTTATCATGGGAGTCCAACTCTTTAACAGTGTAAAAAAATCAGTATGCATGAAATAGCATTTCACCCCCCCCCCCCTTTGATAAAACACATTCTAATAGGTAGAAAATTCAATTTATTGTTAGCTTCCAGTTTTTGCTGTATCCCTTCCAGCCACAACTGGTAGCAGTAGAGTCAACCTTGACGTTTTATTATTATTATTTTCATCATCATCATCATCATCATCATTACACAGGTTTATTAGACCTTACAATAAGGAAACTAAACAATATAATTATCCTATAATTAGATGACGTAACACTCATCACACTCACCAAAGTCATATAGTAGTTATTTTAATTGGTATATTAAAGGGCACCTAATATGCAAAATACAAGGGGCTTGGACAGAAATGTGTCAAGTCAAGTCAAGTCAAGTCACCTTTATTTATATAGCGCTTTAAACAAAATACATTGTGTCAAAGCAACTGAACAACATTCATTAGGAAAAACAGTGTGTCAATAATGCAAAAAGATAGTTGAACGTTCCCCATTGAATTCAGTGATGTCATCTCTGTTCAGTTAAATAGTGTCTGTGTATTTATTTGCAATCAAGTCAACGATATCGCTGTAGATGAAGTGACCCCAACTAAGCAAGCCAGAAGGCGACAGCTGCAAGGAACCGAAACTCCATCGGTTACAGAATGGAGAAAAAAAAAAACATTGGGAGAAACCAGGCTCAGTTGGGGGGCCAGTTCTCCTCAGACCAGATAAAACCAGTAGTTCAATTCCAGGCTGCAGCAAAGTCACTTTGTGCAGAAGAATCATCTGTTTCCTGTGGTCTTGTCCTGGTGGTCCTCTGAGACAAGGTCTTTACAGGGGATCTGTATCTGGGGCTCTAGTGATCTGTATCTGGGGCTCTAGTTGTCCTGGTCTCCGCTGTCTTTCAGGGCAGTAGCGGTCCTTTCTAGGTGCTGATCCACCATCTGGTCTGAATACGTATTGGATCCGGGTGACTGCAGTGACCCTCTGATCTGGATACAGACTGGATCTGGTGGCTACGGTGACCTCGGAAAAAGAGAGAAACAGACAAATATTAGCCTAGATGCCACTCTTCTAATGATGTAGCAAGTACACAGGGTGTTATGGAAGTGTTCCCGGTTCTGGTTTACCTAATTAATGCAGCCCAAATATTCTTTAACGAATTTGGATATTAAAAGCATATTAGTATGTTATGTGTAAGCCAGGGTCTTTAATCTAGATTTAAACTGCAAAGGTG
>NC_068390.1:130079-151074 GCF_023724105.1 Carassius gibelio
AATGTTTTCTATAGCCCGCTGCATTTCGTAGGATTATATTCTGTTTTTCACGCTAATTTTTCATTATTTTCATTAACCTCCTGGGCCCTCTAAGGAACCTGATGACCAGGTCATGCTTACCTACTGACTTAACTCCCATCATGGTAAACAGCAATTGAAGCAATCTGGACTTTGAGGTTCGAGGGAGGCAGCCTTCGCTATAGCTCTTGCTGCAAAAAGGAACACTGGGGTTTTCTCGACGAGAAGAACACCACTCGACGAACAGGTTCCACTCCAAGGTATACTCCTGCTCCTTGTACTTGCATACCAATGTGCATTGGCTTGTTTAGTTTAGTTAAAAGCAATATCCCAATCCGTCAGTCACTGACATGACTTCGAGACTGACCAACTGAAAGAGAAAAATAGATCATTCAGGGAACAACAGTGACACATACAAATACACTACAAAAAAAAAAAAAACAACAACAACAAAAAAAAAAAAACCAACAACAACACCTTATGAGGTATTTAAAGATTAATAAGCATGACATTGATACATACATGGAGTATAGCAGCATTTGGAAAATTAGTAGTGACAGGTAAATATTTGTGTTCTTATTGACATTATTATATATGGAATATAGAGCATATAAATGTACATGAAGTGTAGGAGCACTGATATGAGTTATAGTAGTGGATAATCAACTATGTTCTTATATACAGTTCTATCCCCCCCCCCCCCCCACACACACACACATATATAACTGTGTGCCTATGAATAATAAAGTTTTGCACATCTGTATATGTACAATAAGTAATTACAAGTCTATGAATTAGGTGAAGTTGTTGATGTACATTATTGTAAGGTGCTCTCAAAGACCTTAGGGAGGGTTTGTGTGTGTGTACATGTTTTGGGAGGGGGGGGGGGTATTGGGGGGTCCTGGGGTGAGATATCAGAAATAAAATAAAATAAAGAAAGCACATCAGAAACTGTTTTGAGTTTGGAAGTTCAGGTCTGAATGCTTCTCAATCTCCTTCCAGATGGCAGAATCGTGAACAAGGTGTTGGAAGGGTGAGAAGGATCCTTCATGATGGAGGCTGCACTCTTCACACTCCTGGTTCAATAGATATCTTCAATGGTAGGAAGACGGTGATGTGCTGTGGCATCTTCACTATCCGCTGAAGGGTTTTCCTGTCAGATGCTGAGCAATTTTTATACCAATTTGTGATACAGCTGGTTAGTACACTCTCAATGACACATCTGTAGATAGTCGTGAGGATAAAGCAGGTCATGTCTGCTTTCTTCATCCATCTCAGAAAATATATGGGCTGTTGGGCCTTCTTAAAGGAACACTCCGACTTTTTGGGACTTTAGCTTATTCACAGTATCCCCCAGAGTTAGATAAGTCCATACATACCTTTTTCATTTTTGTGCATTTCTGTGCGTTCTGTAAGTGTTATTTGACGCACCCACCGCTAGCCTAGCTTTGCACAAAGACTGGATGTAAATGGATACTGTTAGCATAGTAATCCCAATAAGTGACAAAATAATGCAAACATTTTCCTATTTACATGTTGCGATCTGTATAGTCACAGCGTGTACAAATAACAAGGCTATATGAGACAGAGCCCATTTTTAATCGTATAAATACTAGGAACTATATTCTCACTAGGCGTAGGAGCACAGCTAACGTTACTTGGGCGGAGTGGTTACTTGGGCGGAGTGATTAGCGTTATTTGTACACGCTGTGACTACACAGATCGCAACATGTGAATAGGAAAATGTTTGCATTATTTTGTCACTTATTGGGATTACTATGCTAACAGTATCCATTTACATCCAGTCTTTGTGCTAAGCTAGGCTAGCGGTGGGTGCGTCAAATAACACTTACAGAACGCACATAAATGAAAAAGGTATGTATGGACTTATCTAACTCTGGGGGATACTGTGAATAAGCTAAAGTCCCAAAAAGTCTGAGTGTTCCTTTAAGTAAGGAGGAGGTATTTAGTGACCATTAGAGGTCATCGGAGATGTGCAGTCCCAGGAATTCGAAGATTTGTGTTGTTTCAACATCAGTGCCAATGATAGATAACGGCTGGGGTTGTGCTTTGGTGCGTCTGAAGTCAAAGATCATCTCTTTTGACTTGTTGACATTCAAAGAGAGATTATTGTAATCACACCAGGCAATGTAGTCACACCAGGCTATGAGTTGCTTCACTTCATCCCTGTATGCTGTCTCATCATCATTGCTTATGAGCCCAACAACTGTTGTATCATCTGCAAATTTTACAATCCTGTTGCTATGGTGTTTAGCAATGCAGTCATGAGAAAGAAAGGTGTATAACAGTGGGCTGTCAACACTGCACTGGCTCCCTACCAAACATTGTATAGATTTTAAAATATTGCTTATTTCTTATAAAGCCCTGAATGGTTTAGCACCTCAGTATTTCAATGAGCTCTTGTTACATTAAAATCCTCCACGTCCACTGTGTTCTCAAAACTCAGGCAATTTGATAATACCTAGAATATCAAAATCAACTGTGGGCGGCAGATCCTTTACCTATTTGATGCCTAAACTCTGGAATAACCTACCTAACATTGTTCCATAGGCAGACACACTCATGCAGTTTAAATCTAGATTAAATACCTATCTCTTTAACTTGGCTTACACATAACACACTAATATGCTTCTAATATCATAATCCGTTAAAGGATTTTTAGGCTGCATTAATTAGGTAAACCGGAACCGGGAACACTTCCCATAACACCCGATGTACTTGCTTCATCATTAGAAGAATGGCATCTATGCTAATATTAGTCTTATTCCGAGGTCACCATAGCTTTCAGAACCAGTCTGTATCCAGATCAGAGGGTCACTGCAGTCACCCAGATCCAGTACGTATCCAGACCAGATGGTGGATCAGCACCCAGAAAGGACCTCTACAGCCCTGAAAGACAGTAGAGGCCAGGACAACTAGAGCCCCAGAGACCGATCCCAAATAAATACCTTGTCTCAGACAACCACCAGGACAAGACCACAAAAAACAGATGATTCTTCTGAACAATCTGACTTTGCTGCAGCCTGGAATTGAACTGCTGGTTTCGTCTGGTCAGAGGAGAACTGGTACCCCAACTGAGTCTGTTTTCTCCCAAGGTTTTTTTCTCCATTCTGTCACCGATGGAGTTTTGGTTCCTTGCCGCTGTCGCCTCTGGGTTGATTAGTTGGGGTCACTTCATTTACAGCGATATCGTTGACTTGATTGCAAATGAATGCACAGACACTATTTCAACTGAACAGAGATGACATCACTGAATTCAATGATGAACTGCCTTTAACTGTCATTTTGCATTATCAACACACTGTTTCCCTAATGAATGTTGTTCAGTTGCTGTGACGCAATGCATTTTGTTTTAAGCACTATATAAATGAAGGTGACTTGACTTGACTCAGTACACAGCCTTGTGGTGTACCAGTGCTCAGGGTAAGGGGCTGGGAAGTTTGAGTATTTAATTTGACAACCTTTGGTCTGTTGCTCAGGAAGTCAAACATCCAGTTGAACATTGATGTGCTCAATCCAATTAAAGACAGTTTTTTATTAGTGTTTGTGGGATGATTTTATTAAATGCAGTGATGAAGTCAATCATCAGCATTGTGACATATGAGTTCTTGTTTTCCAGATGTGAAAGGGCCTGGTGAATTGTGAATGCAATGGCATCGTCTGTGCAGCGGTTGTGTCAGTATTTTGTTGCAAGTCCAGAGTGGGTGGGATAAGTGCTTTGAGGTGAGTCTTGACAGACAACACATTATCACCTGGTGGGGGATAGACTTGACCACCATCTTGAGGTTATTTCCTTCAAATTGTGCATATAATTAATTCAAAGTGTCTGGCAGAGATGTGAAATTTGTAGAGGCAAGATCATTGCTGTTGAAATGTTGTTTTATTCCAGAGGCATAGATTTTCTAGGTTTCTTTGATGCCACAGGTGAGGTTGATCCAAGCAACCCTGAGTGCCACCTTATCATCTGCTCTAAAAGCTTTGTCACTGGCTTTGAGTAGTGCATGGACTATAGCAGCCAGGGCCGCTGTTTGGGTTGTACAGTACTCCTAGTAGGCACCACATCATCCACACATTTACTGATGAATCCAGTGACCTAACCTAGAGGAAAATATGCATATGCCTCTGGGTTAATGTAACCATTGTGTGTAGAAGCCTCTTTAAATCTGAGAGGAAAGATAATGTTGTCGGAAATTAAATAATGAGGGAAACCTTAAAAAAGTAAATACAATAAAAAAATAAAATAAAAGCTTCTAATTAATAGTATTAACTCAAATCAAAAACATGTAAATTAGCATCTCACTGAAGTTCCAGTACATAAAGTATTTAAGAAAACCCCAAACTGTTGGTAGTTTCAGGAAAGCTGTTCTTGCTTCTGTAATCCACCTTGTTAGCTGAACATAAATATGATAATGGATGCAGTTTCAATAGGATGATATTACACTTGTACCTGCACGTCATTACAACACAAAAGTGAGGACCATTATCTATAGAAAATCAACAAATCATCACCTTGAAATTATAAGCTTCTATCTGCATTCTGAGCCAACATGAATGTGACTCTCACTAAATGTAAATGTGCATTAATTCATCCGTCAAAAAAAATAAAATAATAACCTTTATCATTTATCTAAAATGAATTAAAACAGTGAAAAGCAAACATAGAATATCACTCAAACCTGCATTAATTAAATGTTAAATAACACAAATGCATCTAATCCCATTTTATTAACTAATGTCTTTGCTGCTGACCTTTGATGATCCAGTTAAACCATACTAATAAACACAAATGACTTAAAGGGGGGGTGAAATGCTATTTCATCCATACTGAGTTTTTTTACACTGTTAAAGAGTTGGATTCCAATGCTAAACATGGACAAAGTTTCAAAAATTAAGTTGTACGTTTGAAGGAGTATTTTTGTTCCCAAAATACTCCTTCCGGTTTGTCACAAGTTTCGGAAAGTTTTATTTGAGTATGGCTCTGTGTGACGTTAGATGGAGCGGAATTTCCTTATATGGGTCCTAGGGCACTTCTGCCGGAAGAGCACGCGCTCCCGTATAGCGAGGCTGAGCACAGACATTTCACTGATCAGAGCGATTCACTGATCAGAGCGAGAGCGTCGCTAAAAGTCACAAAAGAAGTGTGTTTTTGGTTGCCAGGGCAAGACAACCCTGCACAGATTACCAAAAAAAAACAGCATTAAGGGACCAGTGGATGGAGTTTATTTTTACAGAGCATCAACGGAGTTGTGCAAGTGTTTTTGTTTGTTCCCTGCATTTCGAAGATGCTTGTTTTACAAACAAGGCCCAGTTTGACAACGGATTTGCGTATCGTTTATTTCTTAAGGATGATGCAATCCCAACGAAAAAGGGTCACGATCGTGTGTTGGAACCGCAGGCGGTGAGTAAAACTGCTTCAAATATCTCTGCCTCCTTGTTAGTGCGTCCCCTCCCATGCCGGAGACCCGGGTTCGTGCCCCGCTCGGAGCGAGTCATTGTTGCTGCTGCTCTCGTTCAGTTTCAGCCTCGGGATCTGATTCTGGATCATAAATAAATGGCTGAATCTGACTGTAAGCCATGGTTTGTTTTGAATGATGGTTTTTCCCTCATGGTAATGTCACAGTTTCCACATGCTCTCAACGCAAAAGCCTACTCGCGCTCGTGATTCTTTAGCTCCGCCCACACATCACGCCTCCAGCCGGTCGTGCTTTTCCGGGAAAAATCTGTACAGACTATCTTTCTCTTATGAATATAATAAAACTAAAGACTTTTTGGAGTTATGAAGGATGCAGTACTACTCTATAGGTACTCAAGATTAACAGGATATTCAGTGAAAACGAGCATTTCACCCCCCCTTTAAGGTAAACATCTCAGGTTACGAATGTAATCATGGTTCCCTGAGAGGGACCGAGACACTGCGTCCTCTTAGAGGACACTTTGGGCAACACCTCGTCATGACCCATGTCTGAAGCATACTTTGAAAAACGCCAACGTGTTGGCCGGCGACAGCCTCTAACGTCACTACTGGCGCGACTATAAATACGCGCCCGTAGGACCCGTCACTTATCTTCTTCGTGAAGCTTGCATCCTGAAGCATGGCAGGGAGCTAGAGGACGCAGTTTTGTGTTCCCTCTCATGGAACCATGGTTACATTTGTAACCTGAGACGTTCCCTGTTAAGGGAACTTCAAACTGAATGATTCATGCCAGAATCATGGCAAACACTAAGTACCAACTCTACCATTTCACCGGGAGGTGCCCCTGGGACGGTTAGACGGCTGTCCATGACATTATCCCTTACGGCCAAAGGCCTAAGCTACATACCAAACTTACCTGTAGGGCCTTGGCCCGGGGTAGAGCTGAAGGCTTGGAATCACGAAAGATTCCTTTAAAGGGATACGGCTAAGAACCTAGCATGTCTTTTACCAAGTCTTGCCTGTCACACAGGTGCTTGCCGAAAGAGCTGTCCCAACAGTTCTCTAGTAGCAACGCCCTGTTCTAGATAGGTATCAGAGGATACCTGGGTGGAGTGGCACCCAAGATGAACATGGCTTTAACCCACTCAAGAAAGGGCACGAAACAGCCGCATGAAGCCCTCACTATACAGGATTTTAGAAAGAACGCAAAGTACTAGCGTGCGAACTTCCCACAGTGTGGATTTCAGAAAGTGTGCAAAGACTTCATGTGCACACTTACCATAGCATGGATTTACAAATACTGTTCTAAGGAGGGGCTCTTGTGGCACTCTGATAGAGCAGCTCGTAGATGGAATGGCCCGGGAGCAGAGCAATCGGAGGAAGAAATGTACAGATGAAGCCTCGGCCACATCTGTACCATGGCGTCCAGCCCCCGTGGAGCTGGATGAGTCAGAGAAAGCCAGAGGGGATAGTGTGATGCTCTCTTGAGTCACAAAACCGATCCACCCAAGTCTGGCCAACATCTCCAACTCTGCTTAATCACCTTGGTGCGAAGACGCCATTCCCCTAGCCTCAGCCCCTGCCTCAACAGGATGTCTGCTCTCACAGTGCATCTCAAAAACAGTATGTAGTACTGGAGCGCTCTGGTGAAAAAAACGAGAATTCAGTATCATATGAGAGGAGGACTCCGAGCTCAGAGTAGCACACTCATAGGCGAACCTTTTTCTTTTGGAAAAGGGGAGAGCTGCTAAACTACCACGATAATTGCCCAAACAGCCCCTCATGTTGAGGGAAGCGATGCTTGAGGTGTATAACAAATACACACTGGTTGAATGAAGCCCAAGGAACCCAGGGCTAATCATCTTAAGAAAGGGAATGAAGCGGAGCGCGTAACCCCTACCGTACAGGATTTCAGAAAGTGTGCAAGCGTAACCCCTACCGTACAGGATTTCAGAAAGTGTGCAAAGTGTTCACGTGCAGGCTTAGCGTGTGTACTGAAAGGTTCCTAAGCATCGCAGAGGCGCCGGATCGCACGGGAGAGGCCAGCTCCAATTTTCCAAACCTCAAGCGAGGGGAGCATCTCCTGAGGCAGTACGTACAGAAAGACTTCCGTTACTACCACCTCCACCTTCCCATTGGATGTCACTAAACGGCCAGAAGACCCCTCAGGGTGACCTCCTGGATGCGCCAAGAGGCCAGGTGGCCCGCAGGGCCAGTTCTGATGATGAGCCAGGCTCCTCGGGAGGGGGTGTGGAATGGACAACTGCAGCACGCCTGCCTCCCACACGCGGGTTCTGTCGCCTGCCGAAAGCCTGATCTTGGCCACCCAATACCAGAGCATGAGGCCGGAACTGAGCACTGTAAAGGAAACTCACAGAGTTTGTTAGTAGACATATAACCACCAGCAACATGACACCCATAAGCAGATAAAGAAAGGGTTACATACTCACCCACCCTCCTGTACTGGAGTCCCACTTACGGGGTGTCCCCTTTTGGTCCGGACCGTCAGTAAGGTGGTCACTATGTATATAGAACCAACCAAAACATCATAGGTCCAGGATAGGAGACTGTTATGTCAAAAACTTTCTACCTAACCTCGATCAGGTGGAGAGCTGGTGGCTACAGGGGAATTAGGCAGAGGAGGATAAAAACAGAACTTAAAAACATCCAGAGGAAGTGAGTAATTACTAGGTATCTCTCCGATCCAGACGAGAACGCTGCCTCGTCTGAATCACATCCCTCAGACCCTGCTTACCTCTTCATGACCTAAGATTCCTCTTGGAATACTAGCCTTCTGCGCCTGTCTTCGATCCTCAGATCGAGATGGGCCAGGACCCGTTTTTTGTTTGGGCTCGGACCTGGAGCCGAGCGCGCCCTTGCCTCCCTGAACCACCTTTTTGTCCACCATCTCGACGGAGGTACCGAAAAGCTCAGAAGGTGAGACCGGAGCATCGAGAAGAAACCCCCTTTCTTCCCTCCTGATGTCTGCCAGGTTCACAGCCTGACCTGCTGCTGCATATGATTTACCATTTAAGCAGGATGTTTCCTGGAGGGGCTTAGATAGCAAAGAGGGAGATTTAAGAGAGTATGTTTCCCCCAGAGAGAGATAGCTAGCCAGTGTCTCTTCTACAGGGGGCATAATCTCATAGCCTATTCCGTGCATGCCCTCGATATTAGCATAACTCGTATGCTGAAACTGATGGATGCGAGAGAAAACGGCCTCTTCCATTCCTTTTCGACTTCTGTATGTAATTCAGGCAAGAATGGAAGGCTCACCTGGGCTGGAGGACTATGGTCAGACAAATAACGCTCATCGAGGTGACCTCGCGACATCACTTTTCTGGCACGCTTCCATGGCAAGTCTAATTTTGCAGTGGCGCTATCCATAACCTCTAACAGCTCCCCATACACATGGCAGGAGGATTGAGAAGGCTCAGCCTCAGCTTCTTCACCACTCTCAGACATCTCCTGCTCTTCCTGGCTAGAACCCAGCAGAGCACTAACTTCAGTATCAGAATGGGTTAATGACAACGCATCTTCCTCGTGAAGTTCACTCTTGTTTGCCGCCGGAGAGTGTGAAAGGAAAAGTCCCTCTCTACACTCCTCAGCGAGATCCACCAGTGATCCCCACAAGCTCATTCTCCTCTGAGCCTCGGCGGGTCCTGAGCCACGGGAACCAGATGGCTGTCCCTCTTTCCTCGAAAAAAGAAACACACGAGAGCGGAGCTTTTTCACAGAAAAACGCTCGAAGTGCACGCAGATTGCACCCTCAAGGACATTGTGTGCGTGCTCTTCACCCAAACAAGAGACGCAAAGACTGTGTGTGTCAACAGGTGTCAAATAACGCTGACACGGATGCACACACTGTTTAAACGCCTTGCTAGTGGATGCCATGATAACAATAATAGGTCGCTCTTAACGTTTTGGTCGTTTCTCAGATGCATTCTTCAAACAAAACAGTCCATGAAGACTAAGAAGATAAGTGACAGGTCCTAAGGGTGCGTATTTATAGTCACGCCGGTAGTGACGTCAGAGGCTGTCGCCGGCCAACACGGTGTCGTTTTTTTCAAAGTATGCTTCAGACACGAGTCACGACGAGGTGTTCCCCAAAGTGTCCCCTAAGAGGACGCCTCATTGTTTGTTTTTGTTTGTTTTTTTTATGCTGAAGAGTGTTGAACCTTCTTCTCATGTGTTCTACTGTACAGACTTGAATTTACTTTTCCTTCAGCCCGAGGTTTATTCATTACACTTTTTGGTGTGAAAGGGATTTACATGCTAGGGCTTTTACTGCTTTTTTTTTAAAAGGAAACACGAAAGTAAATCAAAAGTAGTGCAACAAATTACAGTGATGTAATTAGTATTATTATCATTTTTTTTTTTTTTTTTTTTTTTTTTTTTTATGGAGTAATGCAATATCGCAATGCATTACTTTTAAAATTAACTTTTCTTAAACACTGGTTGTCACATAATAAGAATATTTTAAACACTTAATTTTTACAAAAGGGGCAGATAGAGCCTTGTAATTCCAAGGTGTTGATGTATAGGTGCTGGTCATTTAATTAGAATATCATCAAAAAGTTTATTTATTTCACTAATTCCATTCAAAAACTGAAACTTGAATATTATTTTATTTTAATTTTGATTATTATAACTGACATCTAAGGAAAATTCTCAAATTCAGTTTCTCAGAAAATTAGAATTTGAGTTGTAAGTTATAATCATTAAAATTAAAAGTTTCACTTTTTGAATGTAATTAGTGAAATAATCAACTTTTTGATTACATTTTAATTATATGACCAAAACCTGTAAATGTAAATTTGCATTATTATGTTGATGTACAATGTTGCTCGGAGACTTTCAGGTAGACCTGTTTGCCTCTCCGGACACTCGGCACGGATGCGCTGGCCCAGGAAAAGAGAAACCACAAATTTTGGAAAAACTGAATACAAATTAGGAGATGAAAGAACAATAAAATAAAAAGAGTGATAACTGTGTTGTCTAGGCACCATTGTGCCATTGTAGACATCCACAGAAAGTACTATTTCATGTACTCACTCCCTTTTTTCCCCAAGTTGTGGGACAAGCCCTGGGAATGAATGAACAATAAATGTCTAGATGATTTAAAAAAAGTTTAAGCAAGCTACTCATGATATCGATATAAGGGATCACTCTCCTAAAACAACAATCCTCTGACAACAGAGTCTGACAGCAGAAGTCGATACAGATGAAATAAGTCTGATATAAAAAATAAAAAATAAAAATAAAAACTGTGGAATTTCCCTTTTGGGTTGTCTTGTGGAGATTGTGAACAGCCTCAGAAAGTCTATACAATTTCAGTCTGGCATCAATACCATACATTGCTAGCCTCATTGTAGCCATCAATCTTCACATTCAGAAGTGCCTTAGAGCGTGCGTTGTCAGTTGGGATCAATGATATGCAGGTGAATCGAGTGTGATACAAACATGCTTAATCTAAATAAGACAAAAAAGACAAATTGAGGGATGGAGAAAAATATCTTGTACTCGTCTGCAGTGAACAAGTAAAGACCTGTCAGACACCAAGTGGTCAGTGGAAAAAAGGGTGGTAAAGATCTGCAAGCAATTCTTGCAGTGTTCTACTTCACACACACACAAACACAGAGAGGTATTCTGGGCCTTGTTTGAGGACTCTGAGCCTAAAAATAGCTGTCATTTACATATACTGGTTCAAATAACCAAGGCTTCTCATATCTCAGCTTTGAGGTTGATTTACCTGTTCCTGTGGGGATAGGGAGTGCTCATCCATTCAAGCAGAGCCTGTGTGTGTGTTATCGCCAAAGTGCTGATTATCGGATATAGGATCAGGTGAGAGGTATCTCAAGGCTATTACTGTCTCAAATTAGTCAATCAAGCTTTGCTATGCAATTAATTTGAGTTAGCACGCATACCTGATTACAGGAATCTGGTCCATGTTAATCAATAGCTACATTCAGCATATGCAACGTATGAAACATGCATGTCTTGTCATGTCAAAAATCTTTGAAAGTTGAAAATGAGAACATAAAACTGGTAATGAAATTGCTTAATGCTAATTTTCAATACACAATTTTATAATTATAAAAAAAAAAAAAAATAAATAAAAAAGTGTAAGTGTATATATATATATATATATATATATATATATATATATATATATATATATATATATATATATATATATATATATATATATATTATTATTATTATTATTATTATTATTATTATTATTATTATTATATATTATGTACTACACCCCACCTCATTTAATGAATCACATTCTCAAAATAGCTGCTCAAATTATAACTCAAATGCTAAAATTAAATGCATTTTTTATCATTTGGGATAGCAAAAACTATATATATATATATATATATATATATATATATATATATATATATATATATATATATATATATATATATATATATATATATATATATTATTTATTTATTTATTTATTTTTTATCCAGTAAAACCTTGTCAAAAAGTTTAATTAAATATATAATGATAAATTAAATGCTCAAAATGCTCAAACCCACACTGCATATGGAAAATCATGAGAAAACAATGTGACTCATATAAAATTGTCTTAATTACACAATAATGAGTTGTAATTTTATCACATAAGAAATGTTTGTGAAGGAGATAAGCAGATGACATGCAATTAGATAAATAATTATTGCACGATAGTCATTATGTGACATTTTTCAACCTTATGACTACTTACCCTTGTAATGCACTGGAAGTGCATTTTCTTTTGTAAAGAAAGATTAATCGGTCTGAAAAGAACATAAGATGGTGAGGGCGACACTACACAGCCCTTTTTACTTAAGATCCAGTAGTAGAACGTGAGAGATATCTACTGAAAACCAAGCCAAGAAGATTTAAATCAAACTATAAATGAGGTGGTTTATAGTTTGAAAAATTGTGTGCCAAAAGCTGCCTATATTCTGTGGTTAGAAACTACTCCTGACCCTTCTATCACATGTTGAAGTGCACACATATAGTAAACGTCTTTGTACCATGTTTTTGATATGCTGGATGACATTCAGCTGCAATCAATTGAATAAATTCATATAAAGGCAATTTGTTTTTGTTTTTATAAACCATATGTGAACAAACCGACACACAATTTCTTACAGTAGTAGAGAGAATTAATTCAAAGTTAACAAGATCCAAGGTCCCACCAAAAGGGATCATTAATCACCATAATGGTGCCGTCAAATGAAACACAACTATCTAGAACAAAACAACATCAGCACTAGAGAACTAAACCTCTATTAATTCTTAAAAATAATATATATATATATATATATATATATATATATATATATATATATATATATATATATATTTATATATATATATATATATATATATATATATATATATATATATATATATATATATTATATAGTACAGACCAAAAGTTTGGACTCACCTTCTCATTCAAAGAGTTTTCTTTATTTTCATGACTATGAAAATTGTAGAGTCAAACTGAAAGTGAAAGTGAAGTGACATTCAGCCAAGTATGGTGACCCATACTCAGAATTTGTGCTCTGCATTTAACCCATCCGAAATGCACACACACAGAGCAGTGAACACACACACACACACACACTGTGAGCACACACCCAGAGCAGTGGGCAGCCATTTATGCTGCGGCGCCCGGGGAGCAGTTGGGGGTTCAATGCCTTGCTCAAGGGCACCTAAGTCGTGGTATTGAAGGTGGAGAGATAGCTGTTCATGCACTACCCCCACCCACAATTCCGTCCGGCCCGAGACTAGAACTCACAACCCTTCGATTGGGAGTCCAACCCTCTAACCATTAGGCCACGACTTCCCCATGCATCAAGGGCTATTTGACCAAGAAGGAGAGTGATGGGGTGCTGCGCCAGATGACCTGGACTCCAGAGTCACCGGACCTGAACCCAATCGAGATGGTTTAGGGGTGAGCTGGACCGCAGACTGAAGGCAAAAGGGCCAACAAGTGATAAGCATCTCTTGGGGAACTCCTTCAAGACTGTTGGAAGACCATTTCAGGTGACTGCCTCTTGAAGCTCATCAAGAGAATGCCAAGAGTGTGTAAAGCAGTAATCAAAGCAAAAGGTGGCTACTTTGAAGAACCTAGAATATGACATAGTTTCAGTTGTTTCACACTTTTTTGTTATGTATATAATTCCATATGTGTTAATTCATATTTTTGACACCTTCGGTGTGAATCTACAATTTCCATAGTCATGAAAATAAAGAAAACTCTTTGAATGAGAAGGTGTGTCCAAACTTTTGGTCTGTACTGTACAGTATATATATATATATATATATATATATATATATATATATATATATATATATATATATATATATATATATATATATATATATATATATATATATTGTACACACGAGGTACTAACTCATGACAACATTTTTATAGGTGGTGCCTCTAGAATATATATAAGGTACCTCTTTTCTCTTAGTCTCAGCCCCAGATGTCATTCCCACGGACTGTAGGTTAAACGTCTGATGCATATGGGACACTATATGCATCAATATTGCATTAAATCGATCAAAACATTTTTTACAAAATAAGAAATAAATAAGTGAGTAAATAAATAAATATATTAATGCATTTTTCCACAAATAAATTGTGTTCGTTTAAGCTTTCTATTCATCAAATAATCAAAAAAAAAAAAAAAAAAAGAAAGAAAAAAAATGTTAAGCAGCACAACTGTTGTTAACACTTATAATAAGAAGAAATGTTTCTTGAGCATCAAATCAGCATATTAGAATGGTTTCTGAAGGATCATGTGGCACTCAAGACTGGAATAATGATGGTGAAAATTCAGCTTTACATCACAGGAATAAAATGTAATTAAACAAAGTAAATACAAATGAATAAATAAATACATACATATATGCATAGTAATATATATATATATATATATATATTTTTTATATATATTATATATTTTTAATATATTATATATATATAAATATTTTTGACTTTAATAATATTCCATTATATAAAAACAAAACAAATGAATAATAATAATAATAATAATAATAATAATAATAATAATAATTCAAACAACCTCACATATCTGTGATATACAGTATCTTGTTTGTACATTGTAGTATTAGAAATGACAAAACCCCACATAACAATCTGACCAATGATTTATGATGAACATTTCTTTTTGAAAGGTCCTTTTTGACTGTGTCCTAATAATTTCTCATCCTTCCAAAATAAGTGTTTGAAGAAAAAAATATATTTTCTGTTTACGTGGAAGGTGTAACTCGAACACTAAGCGCATTACCTTTCCGGGATTGGCTGCATTGCCTGGAGAATTGCCAAAGACACAGTGAAAAGCCTGGGGCACTATATCCCCCTCACCAGCACTCACCGCACGTGTCACATTCCATTGGAGTACGAATTGACATACTCCATTACTTTATGGAAGATTTGCACATTTTCACATCTATTGTATCCAGCCTTCTCCATTCCTTCTGCAATTGCTAGCTTTAGCAATTTCTGGCAATGCCTGGATGTTATGTCTCCAGCACATTATTCTCCATGCTTGGTTTAAGGAAGCATCGCAAATGAAGACAACTGAAATCTATATATGTTTGATGTCTTAAGGTGTCATGATTAACATAGCCTCCTTGGATTATTTACGGACTCAAATGCTTAAGAGTCTAATAGCAGATAAGACATGGCTGGCAGTAATCGCTCCGTTGCATTATTTCTCTTTCCTTTAGCAGGGTATTTAAAGAATCCTACACCAGGGATCAAATCATTACCAGATTGTGAAGCAGGCATAATCCAACTTTTAGATGTTTATTTTTTTTTATTTATTTTTATTTTTTTCTGGCTCAAATGTTCAGGGAAGTTTTTTAGAAGATGTTTTCTATGATTTAGAAACTTTACTTAGATGATATTTTTAATTGGATCTCACACTGCTTTAAAATGTTATATATGACACAGAGCTGTGTTTAGGGGTGCTCCGATCACGATCGGCCGATTATCGTCACAAAGCCGTTGTTAATAGAGAAGATGCGCAAATCACGTTAATTTTCAGCGTTTATTGGCCCATCTTCTCAGTTAACAACGGCTCTGTGTAGTAACAGCTGCTCTATGTGAAATCCCGCACCTGATGGAATTAACCGCTGATTAGAAAACCGGCTTTACTGACGAGATGCGCATTAACGATCGGCCGATCGTGATCGGAGCACCCCTAGCTGTGTTTGAGAAAATGCTTAGTGTCACTATTTGAAGATATTAACGCAAGTTTCTAAATATCAATAAATAATTACTTCAATTCACTAAACCAACTATTTGTAAATAATAATAATAATAATAATAATAATAATAATAATAATAATAATAATAATAATAATAATAATAATAATGAATATATATTAAAAAAAAGAACAAAGACATTAAATGAACAAAGATGTTGGAGAAAAAGGAGGTATATAATACCTGAATAATTTTATCCATTAGCATTCCCTTTCTTCTAAAAAATGTATCTAAATGGAAGTTCCTTGGCTGGCACATTACCTTTTTCAACATATTCCATTTAAATTGTTATACTTGCATTTATTATATTCTATTTTTATTTTATGTATTTTAATAATTTTATTTCATTAATTTAATATTTTATTTATGCAGAGGTGACCCTAGATTGATGTCTATTATTATTATTATTATTATTATTATTATTATTATTAGTTTTAATTCTGAGCTTAGATGCCATATGACTAATCACTCTGGAGATTAAAAAAATAGCTGCATAACAGAAATGAAACAGATGATATCACCCTTAGAACACTTATTTACAATTACATTTTTAAGAGCGATCCAAAATTATATTTTGTAATATTAATGAGATACTTGTTACATTTGCTTCTAAAACACACATCTTTGGTAAATGGCCGACAATAAAGAACAATGTTTTTTTTCCACACCCTATATGGTGTATTTATCGACACCTACCAGCAGAGGCTAACTGGACCATGCTAACCAGCCAAACTTCAACTGCTTGGAAGGCACACAAATCAATGTCAGTTTGATCTTTCCCTGGTGCCAAACCAAGAAACTTCCCCTGGGAACCCAAAGAGCCTTCCGGACTGCCAGCTCATCTGCATTCAGCATTGGTCACTACACAAAACCACCCACTCTTTCATCTGTCATTTAAGGTCTGGAGCACAGACTACCCAAGGTCATCCCTGGCATTCTGACATCACTCAGATCGGCCCACAGGAATATGGCCCAATCTAATTAGACTAATTATTTAAAACTCGGATTGCTTCATCATATGGTAGGGCCCTAAAGTGTGTGCTATACTTTAGTGTGTTGTGATCTGGATTGATTATTCACTTTATGCACACATGGAAACATCAGCGGAAATGGAAGAGCTGAAGGTTGTTTCAAGGGGTCAAGTGCTGGCTAGTTACCATGGCCCCAAAAGCCTCCACTAGCAGATATCGTGAATACACTATGCCTCTGAGAAGCCTCTTTTTCCATTTAATATTTAATCATATTATTAATTCATAATATTAAATCATAATTAGTGTATTCTGTGGAATTGTATTTTTGATAAAGAGTATTGCACAGTAGTGTTTTACCAGGCCCTGCATCTTTTTTTTTTTTTTTTTTTCATTAATCTTGCATACTCAGAAGTATGTCACAATATGGAAGAAAAGATCTGTCATTGCTTTTGTTCATTACCACGTCAAAAGTGTGAAATGGACTTTAATCTGTCTCCAGGTAATTTAGACCTTCTTGGGTAGTTTTTAAAGAAGCTCAGAGTAAATTCTGTGGCATTTGACATTAATTTACTTAGCCTTGTGTCAAGTAGATAGTTGAAAGAGTAAACACTTGTTAAAAGACTAAGGGAAAAGTCATTAGAGCTGACAAAGTAGGTTTGTTTCAGATAGTTCTCTTTGTGTCAGAAAATTTACTATTTAACTCTCCATTATGTTGTGTGGATATTTTCAGCGCTGATTAGCGTACCGTCGTTGGATGCTAAGCAGACAAAACAGACTTCCACACAAACTAATAAATAAAGTATATGCTGTGACTCATTTTAAATGCAGTGTTTTATAAAGCTCTAACAATCCCCCCCCCCCCCCAAAAAAAATAATATATATATATATATATATATATATATATATATATATATATATATATATATATATATATATATATATATATATATATATATATATATATATATATATATAAATTATTAGATAATATTGCTATTTTACATTTTATGTCATGTTGTATTAATTTTATGGCAGAGTTGCTGTGATATTGTTCATATGCTCATATGCTCCTATGATGTAATGTAATGAATTTATTACAATGTAACCTTAATGTTAATTTAGAGTTCATTGTTGATGTTGCTTAGACAGTGTTACTAAGCTGTTGCTTTTAATTATTAAATTTTACTGTATTGTTTTATTATTTAAGTCAGTCTACTGAGACCAAATTTCATGCGACTAATTGATCTAATGAAAAATGAAAGAGTTGATGGCAACACATTTTTGTCAATTACCCCAAAAATTAACATTGTGACATTAATTATTCTCCCTCATGTTGTTCCACATCCCTAAGACCATTGTTCATCTTCAGAACACAAATTGAGATATTTTTGATACAAACTGATGGCTCAGAGAGGCCTCAGTTGACAGCAACGCTACCCAAACTCCCAAGATCCATAAAGGTACTAAAGATGTCGTTAAAACAGTCGACATGCAGTAATTCTACAATAATTTTATGAAGCAACGAGAATAAATTTTTGTGCGCACAAACAAAACAATAACAATAAAAATAACAGCTTTATTCAACTACAACTTCTCTTCTGTGTCACCTCTTAATTATACAACTCAGGAGTTTCAATCAGACCAATTGCCACAGGTGTGTAAACGTGGTGTATATGGGTCATTCTAAAGAGCGCAGTGTATTTAACTGTGGTAATGTGATAGGGTGCCAGAGCGGGGTCACCGAGTGCTGAGGGCACATGGAGCACAAAGTCACCAATGCTCTGGTGAACTTGATTCTATAACTGAAGAGTTCCAAACTTACACTGGCATTAATATCAGCACAAAAAGTGCATGGCAGGAGCTTCATGGAATTGGTTTCCATGGCTCAGCACCTGCATGCACATTTCCACAAGCTTCAAATTACCAAGATCAATGTCAAGCGTTAGTCGTAGGGTGGTAAAGCATGCCACCCCTGGACCCTGGAACAGTGGAAACCTGTTTTAGAGTGACAAAATGTACTTCTCTGTTTGGCAGTCTGATGGGCAAGTTTGGGTTTGGTGTATGCCAGGAGAATTTTACCTGACTGACTGAACTTAAAATTATTCAGCTTTAAAGTTCGGTGGAGGAGGGATACTGGTATAGGGCTGCTGTTCAGGGATTGGGCTAGACCACTTAGTCCAGTGAAGATAAATCTTAATGCTTCAGCACATCAGAAGATGCTGGACACTGCTATGCTACTGACTTTGTAGGAACAGATTCTAATTCAGCCCAACTGCGCCCCAGTGCAGAAGGCAGTGTCCAAAATGACTGATTGGGTGGTATTTAAGAACTTGACTGGCCCACACAGAGCCTTGACATCAACCCCATACAACACTTTTGGGATGAACTGGAACGGAGGTTGTGAGCCAGGCCTTCTCATCCAACATCAGTGCCTGACCTCATAGATTCTCTAACGGATGAACGGGCCGACAGAAACATTCCTAAATCTTGTGGAACACCTTACCAGTGGAAGCTCTCTAAATTAATGTCTTTGTGTTTAGAATGCAATGTCATTAAATTCCCTGTTGATGTGATGGTCAGGTATCCCAAAACTTATGCATATAATAATAAAAAAAAAAAAAAAAAAAAAAAAAAATATATATATATATATATATATATATATATATATATATATATATATATATATATATATATATATATATATATATTATATTATATTATATTATATTATATTATTACATAGTTGCCCACTATGTTATTGTTGTTTTTGCAAAAGTGCAGATTGACTGTATAATAAATTATGCTTGTACATTAGCATTACAGTTTTCCCTGACATTGCTATTTGCATGTAAACTTCAAGTCAACTGAGAGATAAAACCAATAAATAAATAAATAGCATGTGATTAAAGTCTGTAGCCCATAAGCTATGATGCAGGCTGATATAAGTGTGTGTGTGATACTGATGGAGCTGTGTGAGGTGACTGTTTAATTAGGCTGGCTAATGGGCTGAATAATTATGTTCCTTTTTTTGCCATCTGGACCAGGAGCTCACAGAAACCCTGTCCCTTGTCCATCTGAACTAGTGAGGAGTCAGTCAGGTGAGAGAAAAACACAAACCTTTCGTTCCTCAGGGTACATGGTTGAAAGCAATACAATCTAGTATTTCTATTCATATTAATGGGAGTTGGTTGCTGCTTTGTGTTATTTATTTTATTTATTTATTTATTTTAGTTGCCAAATTATATCATTGCTCATGTTGCTTTAGTTATATATTTATGTATATAATAATAATGATGGTTGCACTTTATTTTACAGTACGTGTACTAACATAAACTTATAGTTTACTTTCAGTATATTTATCCAAGAAAGTTCTGGTAACACAAGGTAACTACATGGGTTAGGTTTAGGGGTAGGTTCAGGGTTAGTACCTAGTTATTACATAGTTATTGTAATTACTATAGTAAGTACATAGTATGTACATGAGGAACAGGACTGTAAAATAAAGTGCTACCATAATGATAATAATTTTGAGAGAGAGAGAGTGAGAGAGAGAGAGAGAGAGAGAGAGAGAGAAGAGAGAGAGAGAGAGAGAGAGAGAGAGAGAGAGAGAGAGAGAGAAGAGAGAGAGAGAGATTATAAATCATTATAATATTCTGATTTGGTGCTCACTTATTATCAGTGCTCACATATTAATAATGGTCATCAATAGCAATGCTCAAAACATATTTTCCTCTTTGATATATTTGTGATACATTTTTCCAGTTTTCTCTGATGAATAGAAAATTCGAAACATTTTGTGAAATAATATTCTAGTAATATTCTAAATTAGTTTTACTATTACTTTTGAACAATTTAATGATTCCTTGTTGAATAAAAGTTAAAGAAAAACAGGGCTTTGATTAGGCCAGATCACAGCCACTGATATAGAACCAGTATCATTTGAATACAAGAGTTATATTGCATTACATGTATAGCCTAGTCTATGTTTAAAAACTGAGATGCTGCTAGTTGCGGTTTTGTTTTAACGGTTAATGTTTTATAATGCTAATAAAAAAATACCACATTTTTTGTCATGTGTGGTGCTTTGGTTTAAGCAGCGGTTATTTCATTTTATTTAAATGTAATCATGTTTAAAATCTGTTATTCTGGATGTTAATTCCAACAAATATTTAGTCTGAGTACCTATACCTATTTGTGTACATTTTTCACAAGCTTTTAGATAAAGTCTGAGGGAGCAGGCAGGAGTGGACA
>NC_068390.1:151574-172071 GCF_023724105.1 Carassius gibelio
ATTGCCAGGTATGTTTACACATACAAGGAATTTGTTTTCGTGACAGAAGCTCCGCAGTACAACAGAATGACAGCGACAGAACATAAAACACATAATAAAAGAATAAAAAATACAAATATGTAGACAGTGAATGACAATATACAAATGACAATTGTAGGCAGGTATATTACAAAGTGAAGTTATGTATGTACATATATATTGTGTGCAAAATTTAAGTGTATACTAAGTATGTGTGTTAGATAAATAAAGTGTGTGTGTATATAAATATAAAGTGTAGTGTGTTCGCCATTATTGTCAGCTGTTCATAAGATGGATTGCCTGAGGGAAGAAACTGGTCCTGTGTCTGGTCGTTCTAGTGCTCAGTGCTCTGTAGCGTCGACCAGATGGCAACAGTTCAAAGAGGGAGTGTGCTGGATGTGAGGGGTCCAGAGTGATTTTGACAGCCCTTTTTCTCACTCTGGATAAGTACAGTTCTTGAATAGATGGGAGAGTTGAACCGATGATTCGCTCAGCAGTCCGTACTACCCTCTGTAGTCTTCTGAGGTCAGATTTAGAAGCTGAGCTGAACCAGACAGTTACAGAAGTGCAGAGGATGGATTCAATGATGGTGGAGTAGAACTGTTTCAGCAGCTCCTGTGGCAGGTTTAACTTCCTCAGCTGGCGGAGAAAGTACAACCTCTGCTGGGCCTTTTTTACGATGGAGTCAATGTGAATGTCCCACTTCAGGTCCTGAGAGATGGTGGTTCCCAGGAACCTGAATGACTCCACTGCAGTCACAGGGCTGTTCATGATGGTGAGTGGGGGGAGTGCAGGGGGGTTTCTCCTGAAGTCCACGATCATCTCCACTGTTTTGAGCGTGTTAAGCTCCAGGTTGTTGAGACTGCACCAGACAGCCAGCTCTTTTACCTCCTGTCTGTAAGCAGACTCGTCACCGTCCTGAATGAGGCCGATGAGTGTGGTGTCATCTGCAAACTTCAGGAGCTTGACAGAGGGGTCCTTAGATGTGCAATCGTTGGTGTACAGGGAGAAGAGCAGTGGGGAGAGAATGCAGCCCTGGGGAGCTCCGGTGCTGATTGTACGAGTGCTGGATGTGTATTTTCCCAGCCTCACTAGCTGCTGCCTGTCTGTCAGGAAGCTGTTGATCCACTGACAGACGGAGGTGGGCACGGAGAGCTGATTTAGTTTGGGCAGGAGGAGGTTTGGGATGATCGTGTTGAAGGCCGAGCTGAAGTCCACAAACAGGATCCTCACATAAGTCCCCGGTCTGTCTAGGTGTTGCAGAACATAATGCAGTCCAATGTTTACTGCATCGTCCACAGACCTGTTTGCTCTGTAGGCAAACTGAAGAGGATCCAGCAAGGGTCCAGTGATGTCCTTCAGGTGGGCCAGCACCAGTTTTTCAAATGACTTCATGACTACAGACGTTAGAGCCACAGGCCTGTAGTCATTTAGTCCTGTAATTTTGGGTTTCTTAGGGATGGGGATGATGGTGGAACGTTTGAGGCATGAAGGGACTTCGCACAGCTCCAGCGATCTGTTGAAGATCTGTGTGAAGATGGGGGCCAGCTGGTCAGCACAGGATTTCAGACAGGCTGGTGTAACACAATCTGGGCCTGGTGCTTTTTTCCTTTTCTGCTTCCGGAAGACCTGGCGCACCGCATCCTCGCTGATCTGAATTGCAGGTGTGGGGGAGAGGGGGGATGCAGGAGGTGAGAATGGTGAGAGTGCTTGATTGGAGAGGTGTTCAGGATGGGTTGCAGGAGCTGTTAATGGTGTGAACGGTAGTTTGGAGAGGCATTCAGGGCTGGTTGCAGGAGTTGTGAAGGGTGTGAATGGTTGTGTGGGGAGGCGTTCAGGGCAGGTGATGGGTGTTCTTTCAAACCTGCAGTAAAACTCGTTCAGATCGTCTGCCAGTCGTTGATTCTCTACGGTGCTGGGGGGTGGTGTCTTGTAATTGGTGATCTTCTTTAGACTTTTCCACACTGATGCGGAGTCGTTGGAAGTGAACTGAGTCCTTATTTTTTCAGAATAATTCCTCTTTGCCACTTTGATCTCCTTTTCCAATGTGTATTTAGCCTGTTTATACAAGACATTGTCCCCCTTCACGTAAGCATCTTCTTTGGCCTGACGGAGCTGTCTGAGTTTTGCAGTGAACCACGGTTTGTCATTATTGTAAATTAGTTGAGTCTTTGTAGGAATACACATATCCTCACAGAAACTGATATATGATGTTACGGTCTCTGTGAGTTCATCCAGATCGGTGGCAGCAGCTTCAAAAACACTCCAATCAGTGAGGTCAAAACAAGATTGTAAATCCTGCTCTGCTTCATTAGTCCATCTTTTTACAGTCCTTGATACAGGTTTAGCTGATTTTAGTTTCTGCCTGTAGGACGGTATAAGATGAACCAGAAGGTGATCAGAACGTCCCAAAGCTGCTCGTGGAACAGAGTGAAATGCATCCTTTATTGTGGTGTAACAGTGATCCAATATATTACTGTCTCTTGTGGGACATGTAACATGCTGTCTGTATTTTGGCAGTTCACGGGACAGATTGGCTTTATTAAAGTCCCCGAGAATGATTAAAACAGAGTCAGGGTGTTGTTGTTCTGTCTCTGTGATCTGATCAGCGAGTTTCTGTAAAGCTGAGCTCACATGCGCTTGAGGATGGATGTAAACACTGACCAGAATGAACGAGTGAAACTCCCGCGGCGAATAGAACGGCTTGCAGTTAATGAAGAGTGTTTCGAGATTTGAGCAGCATGTCTTCTTTAACACAGTTACATCTGTACACCACCGTTCATTGATGTAAAAGCATGTCCCGCCGCCGCGCGATTTCCCAGTGGATTCTGATTCACGATCCGCTCTAAACAGCTGAAATCCCGGCAGATGGAGCGCGCTGTCCGGTATGGTGTCATTCAGCCAGGTTTCCGTGAAACACAGAGCAGCAGAGTGTGTGAAATCCTTATTTGTCCGAGAGAGCAGAAGGAGTTCGTCCGTTTTGTTGGGTAGAGAGCGGAGATTTGCCAGATGGATGCTAGGCAAAGGCGTTTGAAATCCGCGCTTCCTGAGTCTGACGAGCGCTCCCGCTCGCTTCCCCCGTCTGCGCGTCCTGAAGCGCTTGATCAGCGCCGCCGCTCCTCCGATAACAACGTTCACTAAAACATCTGAATAATTGAAATCCGGTAAAACATCTTGTGGTGCGTTCTTCATTCTGTGAATGTTCAGCAGTTCTTCCCTGGTGAAACTGATGGCAGGAATATAACTAAAGACAGGACAAACTAACAAAAACACAAAAACATATGCGGAGCTCGTCACGGAGGCAGCCATCCTGTATCGGCGCCAGCGATATATTCCATGCTATTATATTCCATGCTATTAGAAAGTTTGAAAATCCCAGGTCTATAGGTCTTATCATATGCCTTCATTGCACTTGAAATATTTAGTATAGTGCTCAAGTCAAATTAACTCTTATGAAGTTTTTGTAGTAAATGCTTTGCAGGAAATAGTTAAAATATTCAAGAGCTAAAATATTTAGCAGTACTCGTTAACTTTTTTTAGTGACCTTAGTCCTATATTTCTGATTCATTTTCTCCATAAGCATTTTCCCCCTAAGCAGAAAGACAACAACAACAACAATGTTACAGGACTTATAGCATGGGTCAACTTTTCAGCTGCACAAAGAAAGAGAAAAAAAAGAAAAAGAAAAAACTTTCATATGCCTTCATGGCACTTGAAATATTCAGTATAGTGCACATCATATTAACTTTTATAAAGTTTTTGTGGACTTTGTTCTTTTTTGAGCTCAACAGCAATGATAGGGAAAATATCTACATGTAAATAATTATTAATTAATAATATTAATAAATGTTTTTGTTCCATAAAAAAAAAAAAAAATAAATAAATAACAAATTGCATGTTTGAAGTGTCAGGAAGGGGTGATTAAATAATAAGAGATTTTTCATTCTGGGGTGAACTATTACTCTAGTTAAGCTCATCAGTCTGAGATGTCATTGCTTAGCACTCATAATTGCAGCTTTCCCCAATTTTGGCCAGTACTTGTGAAGCTGATGTTTATTGATGGTGATAAGAGCTCAAGGATTGCCTCATTTGGGCTCCAGCTGCGGTATGATGAGGAAAGATGATTGCATGATCTCGTTACATTCATCAACATTATCCACAACACTGATCAGACATAACTGAGTTCACTTGATGCTTTGGCCATGTATCATTTAATAATGCAGAAAAACTGCCAAATAAATTAGGAGATAATGAAAGGAGGAAAGAATATAATTGCCTAATGCCACGTTTCCATTTGGGAAGTGTTAGATTTCTAAATGACAGTGTGTTATCATTAATCTGTTTTTCAAAGTCAGTTATGCTTAGAATAGTCTTTGAATCTCTATAGAAACACTCATTGTATTGTCGATTATTGGTCTACCCTGTGGTGTGCCATTATCAGTGAGGTCAAAGTTACTTTACCAGTTAAGTTAATGCAGATAGATTTGTGACCCATCACCTTTGTTCTTTTAGTGATCAGAATCAGATTTATAATATTAAATATGTTACTATAACTATTTGCGATGTCATAGTGTCTTGTCTAGTGTAAATGTCAGAAACTTGGGATAAGAAACAAAGTTACACAACTGGAAACAAATGGGAACTTTTTATTGCTGGACATACCTGTAGTTGTCAAGAGTTAAAACAATAACTGATGAACTGGGAAAAAAAAGAACACAAAATCTAAATCACAGCACACAACTCTGAGTGCTGTGATGATGACAAAAATGGAATGAATACACATGAGAAAAAAAGAGGAATTGCAACTACCACCAACACAAATGGTCATAATGCAACAAACCTAAAATAATGCAGGACAACAGCGCAACATATTGAAAATTAGCAGAATGAGAAAGACAAAAAATAAATAACTGTGAATTTCAGAAATGTGGTGGCAGTATGAATCTAATCCATCATCCACATTTATTTTATGAGCTCTTGTAACATTGTTTAAATAGAAATCAAGAACCAGATATTGTGGAGGTTGATTTCTACCAGTTTACATCTTATGATTTTCAAACATCTGACTCAATAACGCCATCGAGACAGATTAACATACAATACTCTTCCATAACACTTTATGCAAGTACAGTGGGGCTCAAACATCTGGGACCACAGAGATACAAATTTTCATTTATTTTTGTCATAAAATATTATTATAATAAATAAGCAATTTAAATGAAATGTTAGAATTCATTTTCATATTTATAAAAAAAATTCATAGTAGATTTTCGTCTGAGATTGATGCCAAAAGTTTGAGCAAAAACCAGCTGTTGTTATCCAGCATAATTTGTGTACATCAGTGGAAGCAAGGAAATTTTACCCCTTCATAATTGAAGTTAGACAAATTATCTTACCTGATTAGCAACATAGAAATTAGTGCAGTACCCTAAATATTTATTTTTGATAGTTCATAATATTACTTTATTTGAAACCCTCTGTTAATTCCTTTGCTTATATTAGGTTTTGAATCTCAGATTTTCAGTGTCGGCTCTTCACTGGATGAGCTACATTAAACTAGATTTTTGTTAAATTTGTACAGAAAAAGTATGAAAATGTCAAAATGTTATGAACAATAGTGAGCTACAAAGTACTGTATCTATGATGTAATAAAATATGTAAACATTTATTGTTTGACACAGGTTACTGTGACAACATGAAATATTCACTTGTTCGCAGTGAATTTGTCTTCCTCAAATCATTTCATATTTCAGTCAATGGATTTTTTCGTTAACACTTGATCCATATGTGAATTGTGTGCAAATGTGAGTAAATTTAACTGAATTTAATGTTGAATGTCTCATTTTCCATTTGTAAAAGATGGATGCTTTTCAGCTGAATCTGGCTATGACAGAGCTCAATCAGAATATGAATGTTAAAGCAACTAAGTCCTTGACGAACACTGTAAATAAATAAATAAATAAATAATAATAATAATAATAATAATAATAATAATAATAATAATAATAATTAACAAAAATAAAATAACAATAAAAAATGACAAACTATTCGTTTAATGGAACACTTCTTCTCCAGCATGGTTTAGAAAAGTACTGTTTTATGGCAAATTTTCCCACTTTGCATCTCCAAAATTTTTCATTTGCAAAGATATCTGTATTTCATCACACACATTACATGCATGTCCAAAATCATGACCATTACCCATGATCATTATTGATTTGTACAGGGTTACAATGGACAAGGGTTGCTTTGTGTGTGTCTTTTTTTACACCAAGGATTTTGTAACTCAGAAAGTCACTTGAGGGATAAAAATGCTGCAATGAGATATTTTACACGGGCATTGTCCCCCAACCAGACAGAAAGTAAAGTATCAAGGTCCCCAGAGTCCTATTTTTTCCTTCTCCCTATGCTTACCAAATGCTTAAGTGTGCTTCAAATCACATAACTTGGAAATAGGTTCAATGTGTTTGAGCTTTTAAAGGATGTGTAAAATCCCTGTTTCATGTTCAAGATTTCTCAGATGTTGTTCTGTGTATATTTGTCATTCAGATTTTCATTTTACACATAGTATTCCTTGTCCTTGTCTTTGGGTCTCTTGTTGCTGGGACCCTTAGTGTTGGGCTGTTTGTCTTTGATTACTGTGCCATTATTCTGTGCAGAATTGCTGATGTAGTTCCGTGTTTCATCTACCTGATAGGAGCCCTCATCCCTGTTCCTGTATTTGTACATGGCATAGAGGAGAATGAGGATGCACAGGGCGGCAGCAGAGATGATACCCACCACCATACCCATAGTGCTGCTGGACTCACGTATTACCTCCGAGGCACCAGGAGGCACTCTCCTGATACCTGGCACGGTGGGCAGGGCACTGGGGATGGTGCGCAACATGGGCTGGGTGATGTACGGCCCCTTTGGTTTGGTGCCGTCTATGTCAAAAGACGTGGGGAGTGGTAGTAGCACTATGTCCGGTTGGGGTTTGATTTCACGGTTGTTCATTTTCCCAGCTGGGATTTTAGGTGCACGCTCAGGCATGACAGGTGATGCAGCTGAGCTCCTGAAGTCAGGCTGAGGAGGGATGGCCGTAGTCCTTCCTGCCTCAGAGGCCTTGCTAGGTTTAAAGTCCTTTACTTCCCACTTGGGCGCAAGAGCTTTGTAGCCACCTTCGTAGGTCGACGTAGTCAAGATCTTATCTGTTACCAGGGAGAAGGTGGTGTAAAAATCTTCATCATCAGTAGGGGGTAGGCTAGAGTCGAAGGCCTCCCCAGAGCCAAAACCCGATATCACCAAACCATCACCATCATCATCATCATCACAATCATCGCTGCCTTGGTCTGACAAGCAAGGTACACCCGCCTTGGTGGCAATTGTCAGGGATTCTTTGGTGGACTCAATAATGGTGAGGACGGGGTGAAGGGTCAGGGGAATGGGGATGAAAGGGGCTCGAGTGGAAATAGGGGGGATGTCTATGGGATCCTCAACAAGAACAGGGATAACTAACTCCCCTCCTGGCAAGCAGAAGAAAAAGAAAGGAAATTAGTGTCCGTTCAAGTCTGGCTGCTTGCAAACAAGCATGGAAAAAAATAAAGCAAAGCAAGAACATTTGAAAAGAGATATGAAAACAAACAAACAAAAAACACTTGTCTAAACCAATGGCCAAAACAAACCAACTAAGAACTAAAAGATATAACAGAAATGTAAAAATGCGTGGTAAATTTATCAAAAGGCTTAAAGGGACATGCAGGGTCTTGAGCTTTCTTTTTGGCATACTCTATTTAATTGACCTCTAAACAGAACACCTGTTACCCACAATTATTGCACCCCTAAAACTTAAAGTGACTGAAATGAGTGAACCTTGAACATCTTTGTTTTGCTAAGTGTACGGACGAAAGTGCAAAGCTGAGCCGAACCGTTTTGAGCAACTGCTCACATTGTGAATTCATTTAGGAAATTTATGTCTAAGCATGCTGTTGGATCAATGAACATAAGACCAATGAAGAGCGTAATGTATGGAACACTCCCACAAATATATATATATATATATATATATATATATATATATATATATATATATATATATATATATATATATATATATATATATAGTATTGAAATTTCTAATTTTCTGAACAGCTTATTAAGACTTTAGAAAAAAATTACTTTATTTTTTGTTTCTTTCAAGTCTGTCACACTTGAGATAAGAGGCAATGGCCTTTTGAAAGTTCTTATGAAATTGCCACACTAGCACAATTTACATGACAGTTCAACAACACCTGAATGTTTGTCTATGTGAACACTAGTACCATATGTTATATGATTCGCATCACTCAGTTTGACAGAGATCATTTAATTTTTGAGAAAATAAACACATTAGGTTTCACGTGAAAAAAGATTGAACTTTAGTTCAAATTTAAACCAATTTATGGCAAAATATTGCATTTAGCTTGATTTACTGAATAAGGCCCAGTGTTCTTATGATTGATTACACAGAAACATGTTCTGGCTGTTTTTCATGAAGTTATTATTATTATTATTATTATTATTATTATTAATAATAATTTTTATTATTTATTTATTTTTTAAACAAGTCATTTATTCAGATGGTGGTTGAATCTGCTCAACTTACACCAAGGTGGCTTTGCAGTTTACAAACAGAGGGCACTACAAGGCAACACAGGTTTTAAACAACGAACCAAAAGAAATAAAAGAAGAGGAAAGAAAAATAAAAGCAATGCAAACAACAATTAATGGTTAGAGCAAAACATTAGAAATATTCACAAACCAAATGCACGGAGAGTCAAAAAGAGAGTAGTAAAATACATAAAAAGAAAATTAGTCTAAATAAATAAATAAATAAGCCCATAAAACAATTAATCAAAAGGTGGAAGCATACCATCAGTTTTGTGACTTACATCAACAAATTGCCCGCATGATTTTGGCAGGAAGAAAAAAAAATTACAAAAAATTAAGAAAGTTGTGTAAGAATGCTTGGGGATAAGTATGGTAAATATGTAATGATTTAATTAGGCAATCAGTTTATCCTTTGATTTTATATTTTTCTTCTTAGACAAGATGATACAGGAGGCAACGACACATACATTCACACCATGACATGAAAAATAACTTCACCATTCTTATTTTGATAAATAAATCATTTTATCTACAAAAGAAAACTGAACATTTTCTTTTTTAAGATAAGTTTGCTTTGAAGTATCTACAGCTAAATATTTTCTTTGTTTTATTTAAAAAATGAATTCTTAAATGACTGAATATGGTACATACTGTACCATTGCTAAGAGGAGAAGGGGAGTTGCAAAAGACATAGAAAGAGAGAAAGAGAGAGGCCTATGAACAGACTAGGTAGAAAATGACATAGATGGAAGGGAATGTGTAAGTCAGTTGCCATGTCCATGTAAAGGCGGTACGAAGCGGTCGGGTGGCAATAGAGCTTTGGGCTGTAAGGAAGTGATGGGGATATACAAACAATCAGCATATACATGCCCATCTACCAGATCATATAGCACTCTCAAGACTATAAGTACAGACCCTAAGATGCAACTTCTGTCCCATGCAGTCTCCGTTTTGGAATTCAAATTTATACAATTTAGAAGTCAGATTTGAGAAATGTTGACCAATATTTAATTGATTTTGAACATTTGAAGTAGACAATGGTACTTATTATTATTATTATTATTATTGTTTTGTCTTGAAAAAATGTGTGTATATATGTGACTGTATTTACAGGTATATAGTTCTAAAATGTCTCTGAATATAAACTTAATATTGGCCAAGCTAAACAAAAAAAAAAAAAAAAAAAAAAACTGACTCAAAGTGTTTAATTAATTATTATTAAAATTATTATTTTATATAATGAAGCACAACATGTTCCAAATGCCTCTAGCCAGTATACTGATCCATTAAAACTATATGGAAAATACAGCATTTTGGATAGAAATCTCTTTTGAATAAATTTATGCAAAACACTATCTATCTATATATATACACACACACATACATATATATATATATATATATATATATATATATATATATATATATATATATATATATATATATAACTCACCTAAAGGATTATTAGGAACACCATACAAATACTGTGTATGACCCCCTTTCGCCTTCAGAACTGCCTTAATTCTATGTGGCATTGATTCAACAAGGTGCTGAAAGCATTCTTTGGAAATGTTGGTCCATATTGATAGGATAGATAGATTTGTGGGATCCACATCCAGGGCATGGAGCTCCCGTTCCCCCACATCCCAAAGATGCTCTATTGGGTTGAGATCTGGTGACTGTGGGGGCCATTTTAGTACAGTGAACTCATTGTAATGTTCAAGAAGCCAATTTGAAATGATTCGAGCTTTGTGACATGGTGCATTACCCTGCTGGATGGGTACATGGTGGTCATAAAGGGATGGACATGGTCAGAAACAATGCTCAGGTAGGCCGTGGCATTTTAACGATGCCCAATTGGCACTAAGGGGCCTAAAGTGTGCCAAGAAAACATCCCCCACACCATTACACCACCAGCAGCCTGCACAGTGGTAACAGTGCATCATGGATCCATGTTCTCATTCTGTTTACGCAAAATTCTGACTCTACCATCTGAATGTCTCAACAGAAATCGAGACTCATCAGACCAGGCAACATTTTTGCAGCCTTCAACAGTCCAATTTTGGTGAGCTCAAATTGTAGCCTCTTTTTTTTTGCTATTTGTAGTGGAGATGAGAGGTACCCGGTAGGGTCTTCTGCTGTTGTAGTTCATCCGCCTCAAGGTTGTGCGTGCTGTGGCTTCACAAATGCTTTGCAGCATACCTTTAGTGGTTATTTCAGTCAAAGTTGCCCTTCTATCAGCTTTAAACAGTCTGCCCATTCTCCTCTGACCTCTAGCATCAACAAGGCATTTTAGCCGGCAGGACTGCCCTTTTCACACCATTCTTTGTAAACCCTAGAAATGGTTGTGAGTGAAAATTCCAGTTACTGAGCAGATTGTGAAATACTTAGACTGGCCCATCTGGCACCAGCAACCATGCCGCGCTCAAAATTGCTTAAATCACCTTTCTTTCCCATTCTGACATTCAGTTTGGAGTTCAGGAGTCTTGACCAGGACCACACCCCTAAATGCATTGAAGCAACTGCGATGTGATTGGTTGGTTAGATAATTGCATTAATGAGAAATTGAACAGCTGTTCCTAATAATCATTTAGGTGAGTGTATATCTATCTATCTATATATCTATCTATCTATCTATATATATATAAAGCACATAGTGAAGTCAAACGGAGAAGGGACACTGTACCATCACCACCTTCTCAACTAATGGTACCATTATTAGTTTTCTGTTGTAAATCTCTTGTTAGTAGCTTGACAGGCAGGTGTGTATTTCAGGAAAAAGAGGGAAAATCAATTATTTTATATTTTCACTGCAAGGCCAAATGAGTTTTTTTTTTTTAACAAGTTGCATTTAGGGAAAGTAGAATCACAGTAATGTGAGCTGGGAACAAAAGGGCTAAAAACAGGGTTACAGAATATTGAGAAACTTTTGGGCAAATGGCTTTGGGATACTGTATATGCCTGTACCAACTTTAATCATACATGTATGATACATTTGTCAACAAAATCTAAATCGCAATAGAAAGATAAAGACCTACTGATCTTATTTGAGCATAATGTTAATTCTGAATGAATCAAGTCAATTTAGAACAGATTTTTGGCAGAAATCATTGTATAACCAACAGCCGTTCGCTCAATATTAATGAAAATAAAGATTGGGAATTACACAAATGCCATCACAGTAAGACAGAAAATATTTTTCTAAAATGTATCTGAAAAAAAAAAAAAAAAAACTGCAAAACTGCAAAAATGGACAATATTTAATAAACCTAAGAAACCCTAGCATAAATTAGATTACCAACTGAAACAAGTATAGCAACTGGCAAAAAGCTTTCCTAATTACATTTTTTTTTTTTTTTTTACTGATTCCCTGAACCATCCTGAGCTAAATTACTTTATTGAGTAAGGGATTTTATTGGCTGCTTCAAATGATTTCATCAAGATGAAAGCATCTACTAAAACCACAGACACAAATACAGTGCCACAGTGGACCCCTACATGCCTCAGTAAATACTTTAATCTTACATTAGCACTTCAATAAGCAATGATAATTTTCACAGTTTTAATTCAACAAAAACATTGTGTGCTTGTCTTAGGGGACAATATTTGTTTTGCAGAGCGTAGATAGGAGAAAATGTTCTTTGCGCTAAGCTCCATTGCAAAGCAAATGCTTCTACATTGCATTAAGCCTCCAGCTCAGATGCAGAGTTCTCTGCATTTGCTTACAGGAGTTAATTCTTGTAAACAAATCTAAAGAGCCACCCTACACTGTAAAAAAACAAAAAAACAACAACAACAAAATTGTTTTTATTTTTCAGAGAGAATGTGAAGCAAATTAAATAAACCATAAAAGTTGACATACAGTACTGTTTTCAAAAAGCTTTCCTATGTGACCCAAGGTGATAAATTAATATCCTCGGCCAGTGGCATGTGACTGCTGTCTGCTGCTCAATTTGTTGTATGGCCATTAAGCTAAATTAAGCTAAGTGTGTCAACCTTAAACTGATCTGAGAGCTGCTTCAAAGTGACAGCCAGCCCAATGGGGCCTGACTACCAAAATCTAAATCAGCCTGTGTCAGTGGTTCATTGACCCATTTTCCCCAGGGTCTCATTTTCAGTGTGCACCTCTCCATGCTCTCCTGATTGATGTCTTACATTGAAGACTGTTTTTTCATCTTAATCAACTGAGCCGATGACTGCACGATAAAACCACAGGAATCTTGCAGACACAACATCAGTGTTACTTTAAAAGTCTCTTCCTTGAACTACAATGGTGCCAGCTTTCCCCCCTTTCCAAACATAAAATAATTGGAACTATGTCAGTTGTCTTTGTGCTTTGAGTTTCTTTTTAGTCCTCAGAGATTAATTGTATACAAACTGAAAAATAATAAAAAAAATGTTTATGACTTACAGCTTTGGAAAATTAAAAATTCAGTATTAAAAAAAAAATTATATTCCATTCTGAGTTTGATTAGTTTTGATTAATTTTGAGCATAAATATTGGGTACCTCTTTAGCTAGTTTAGAACATGCAACCAGAATAATGGAGAAGACTACTGCCTTGAAAGTTGTCCAGAAGACAATTATCAACACCTTCCACAAGGATGGTAAGCCACAAAAGGTCATTACTGAAAGGGCTGGCTGTTCACAGAGTGCTGTATCAAAATATATTCATAGAAGGTTGACCAGAAAGAAAAAGTGTGGTGGGAAAGGTGCACAAGCAACTGGGATGACCACAGCCTTGGAAAGATTGTCAGGAAAAGCCGATTCAAGAACTTGGGAGTGCTTCACAAGGAGTCGACTGAAGACAAAGTCAGTGCATCAAGAGTCACCACACGCCGACGTTCAGAAAAAGGGCTACAGCTGTCATATTCATAGAACCAAGCCACTCCTGAACCAGAAAAAAAAATAAAAAATTAAAGCTGCCCGGGCCCTCGCACCCGGGCTCACCGGCAGCAAGTGGCTTTAGTAAAAAGGTGAACGTTGATAAATATGCATTTAAAGTTATAAATATAAGTGGAATATATTAAAGTATATTCCATATATGTGCCAATCTTCCTGTTGCCAGCAGGTGGCATGTGAAGTTTGGGGAAGAACGGACATTTTATGCCTGAGTTACAACAACTTCTCTTGCTTTGGTGAGACTTCAAATTTTGTCATGGCACCATGGACACGCCCTTTAATGAAACCTCAAGATCTTTGCAAATTAACATCGCAAATGGATTTAGATTACACTGACCAAGTTTGGTGTTGATCTGAATAAATATCTAGGAGGAGTTTGTTAAAGTACAACCTCTGAAAATGGAAAAAACAACAACAATTTTGCAGAGAAAATTCTAAATAACTGACTTCCTGTTGGGATTCGGATTTTGTACCAAGAAACTTTTTCATAGGTATTGGTGTGTTACATGTGTGTACCAATATTTGTACATGTACATGAAACATAGATCGAGGCGCACTCTTTTGAAAGTGTATAGGTGGCGCTATTGAGCCATTTTGCCACACCCGATGGAATACTGGCCTCCAGATGTGTTCAGGCCAGGACTCTTATCACACATGTGAAGTTTGGGGAAGATCGGACATTTTAAGCCTGAGTTATAACATATTTTATTCCCATGTCGAGACATCGAACTTCGCCATGGCGCCATTTTACGCCATGGACATGCCTTTTGATGAAAACTCAAGATCTTCACAACTGAACATCACACAGGCCTTTAGATTAGACTGACCACAAAAAAGTCATTGATGTCATAACAATTCTAGGAGTAGTTTGTCGCAGTGTAAAATATGTCACTTCCTGTTGCCAATAGGTGGCGCTATGGCTATGGCTATAACTGAATATGGGCATGTCAATCTGTTCAGGTTCAGAGTCTTATCTAACTTGTGAAGTTTGGGGCAGATTGAACATTGTATGTCTGAGTTATAGCAACTTCATTTTTCATGGCAAATCATCAAAATTCGCCAGGCCGCCACTTCAACGAATCAAGCCCTTCGAGATCTTCACAATTTACCATCGCAAAGGCCTTTAGATTAGACATACCAAATTTGGTGTTGATCTTTATAAATCTCTAGGAGGAGTTCGTTAAAATACAATGCATGGAAATTACAAAAATGACACAAAATTTGCTTATAATATTAAAAATAACCGACTTCCTGTTGGGTTTAGAATTTTGCTCCAAGAGTCTTTTTTGTAGGTCTTGGTGTGTTACATGTGTGTGCCAGTTTTCTTGCATGTACATGAAACATAGCTGGAAGGCTGTTGATTTTTTTTAGTACAGGCGGTGCTGTCAAGCCATTTTGGCACACCCTCTTCTGAATCCTATATTAGACAAAAATTTTCACCAGGTTTGACAGGAGTGCAAAGTTTCATGACTTTCTGAGCATGTTTAAGCCCTCAAAAATGTGATTCATTTGGAGGAAGAAGAAGAAGAAGAAGAAGAAGAAGAAGAAGCGGAATAAAAATAATAATAATAAACAAAGCAGACACAAGAGGGTCCTCGCACCATCTGTGCTCAGGCCCTAAATAAATGTCAGAAGCATTTCACCTGGGGTAAGGAGAAAAAGAACTGGACTGTTGCTCAGAGGTTTAGAGCACTCTTTTCAAATTAAAGTAAATTTTGCATTTCATTTGGAAATCAAGGTCTGGAGTCTAGAGGATGAATGGAGAGGCACAGAATCCAAAGTCCAGTGTGAAGTTTCTGAAGTCAGTGATGATTTTGGGTGCCATGTCATCTGTTGGTCCATTGTGTTTTATCAAGTCCAAAGTCAATGGCATCTACTAGGAGATTTTGGAGCACTTCATGCTTCTATCTGCTGACAAGCTGTATGGAGATTCTGATTTCATTTTGCAGCAGGACTTTAGCACCTGCTCACAGTGAACCAGTTCCAAGTGGTTTGATGACCATAATATTACTGTGCTTGATTGGCTAGCCAACTCAACTGACTTGAACCTTACAGCGAATCTATGGGGTATTGAAGAGGAAGATAATTAACATCTGACCAAACAATACAGAGGAGATGAAGGAGATTTGATTGCTACAATCAAAGCAAAAAAGGTTTTAAAAAATGCCTCACCACTGCCACAGACTGATCGCCTCCATGCCACGCTGCATTGAAGCAGTAATTCGTGCAAAAGGAGCCCCAACATTTCTGTTTTGTAAATCTTTTTTTTTTTTTTAGATACTGAATTTTTTATTTAGGAATCCTTTCATTTTCACATTTTTTGAGATGCACACTTTTCACACAAATTAAAGGGGGGGTGAAATGCTCGTTTTCACTCAATATCCTGTTAATCTTGAGTACCTATAGAGTAGTACTGCATCCTTCATAACTCCAAAAAGTCTTTAGTTTTATTATATTTATAAGAGAAAGATAGTCTGTACCAATTTTTCCCAGAAAAACACGAGCGCCTGGAGGCGTGACGTGTGGGCGGAGCTAAAGAATCACGAGCGCGAGTAGGCTTTTGCGTTGAGAGCGTTTGGAAGCTGTGACATTACCGTGAGGAAAAAAAAACATCCAAAACAAACCATGGCTAACAGTCAGATTCAGCGAATATTTATGATCCAGAATCAGATCCAGAGGCTGAAATTTAACAAGAGCAGCATCAGCAACGACGTCTTTATGTGGTATGTATTGAAACTGTATATATTTGCTTAGTGGTTTTGGAAAATGAATAAAGTTCCACTTTATGTTGTCTTTTTTTTTTTTTTTAAGCTGTACATGTGGAAAGTGCAGTTTGATGACAACATCGCATGTTGTTTACTTAATGTGCTTACGCGCCGATTGCTAAGTTAACAACACAGAGATATTTGAAGCAGTTTTACTCACCGCCTGCGGTTCCAACACACGATCGTGACTCTTTTTCGTTGGGACTGCATTATCCTTAAGAAATAAACGATATGCAAATCCGGCGTCAAACTGGGCCTTGTTTGTAAAACAAGCATCTTCGAAATGCAGGGAACAAACAAAAACACTTGCACAACTCCATTGATGCTCTGTAAAAATAAACTCCATACACTGGTCCCTTAATGCTGTTTTTTTTTTTGGTAATCTGTGCAGGGTTGTCTTGCCCTGGCAACCAAAAACACACCTCTTTTGTGACAATTCGCTCTCACTCTGATCAGTGAATGTCTCTGCTCTGCTATACGGGAGCGCGCGCTCTTCCGGGAGAAGTGCCCTTAGGACCCATATAAGGAAATTCCACTCCAACTAACGTCACACAGACCCATACTCGAAAAAAACTGTCCGAAACTTGACAAACCGGAAGAGGTATTTTTGGAACAGAAATACTCCTTCAAACGTACAACTTAATTTTTGAATGTTTGCACATGTTTAGCATGGCAATCCAACTCTTTAACAGTGTAAAAAACTCAGTATGCATGAAATAGCATTTCACCCCCCCTTTAACCCTTTAACTGCCCCACCAAGAAAAAAAGCATTTTTTGTTTGCATTTCTTATCTCCTTATGTCATTAGATACCACACTCAATGTATTTTTTTTCCAACACGTCCCATAATTTTTAAAACATTAGCTTAGCTTTTCTACGTTTACCATAAAGTGACAAATCAACCATTTGGTTGAGCACGTTTTTGAAAAATTATTGAAAACATACAAAAGTTTTTTCATGGCACCAAGTAAAATAATTTTGTAAAGTTAGGGCTCTTACAGTGTAATATGTCAAAAAAATATGCTTACCTTGCAAAATTTCACCAAAAACAGTTTACATGGCAGGAGTGATTTCTTTCTCTCTGACATCCATCAAAGAAGAAGTGTTGTGACAAATGCTGTTGATTTTTTTTGGCTTAACATACCTCTACCAGATGGTAGAGATGGCTCAATCAGCTTGAATTAAGTTAGGTACTCCTCTCAATAAAATATAGTGACTCAAAATGTGCTCAACCATTTGGTCGAGCGGCAGTTAAAGGGTTAAATAATTATTACAGGGACATATTATAGATTCATAAAGCACAATACTATGTTATGACCTAAAAAAAAAAAAAACACTTTTCCCATTCTGCATGATTTTTAAAATAATACATTTTAATATTTGCATCACATAACCAACTTTATTCATATGTCTTTTCTGTTGTAGTACACTTTTTCGGTAGCTATCCTGGTTCAGCATTGTACTTGGAAAAAGCAACCAAATATTATTTTGCAGAAATGTCGTCACAGGTTGTTTTTTTTTCAGTGACCCTGGGTTAGTTTCTAAACACTGTGTTCGCTTAAACGTCCTGACGAACTGTTTGATTTGCAAAAGTGATCATTTATAAGACAAGCACACATTGTTTATTTCATGTCATGTAAAACCTGGATAGTATCTCCACACTAGAATCACTGCACGATTTTAGGGTTTCCCATCTTCAAAATTCCAGTGTAATCCCTGTTCTTGGTATAAATGTTAGCCTTTCTGTGGAATTCCCATTATCCAAATGTGTTTCACAGAACAGAGAGCAAAAATACAAGAAACAACAACATCAGCAAGACATCAGAGACAAAGACATCAGCACATAGATGGGTAATATGCACAACAGCACACATGGTCGGCCTGTTAGTAAGCTCATGGATGGAGAAGCACACAAGATGGAGCCAATAACATCCATGCAAGAGTAATGATGGAGATCTCCCACTGGGGATCAGTTAGTTTGCAATCAACGCATACGTCAAATGCGACTGATCCGTAGCAACAAATAGAAAAACAGATATACTTTGTGGCAGTTAAAGTCTTTTTATGCCATCTGCATTCAAACAGACATGTCTATGCAGAAAGGCACAGAAATAAAGATGAGAACAGGGATGGAGGGGTGGGGGTTGGTCATTCTTTCACACACAACTTTCCTGAGAGATAATGGGGTTGCCTGCACTAGGCAAAAATAATAAATAAAACATGATGGCAAGAAAATATTTTGTTGCCTTTTATTTCCAGTTGTATGGAATGTGAGGATGTTTAATTTGAGCCTAATAGTGCAAAACATAAAAAAAATGAGAACGTTTTTTTTTTTCAACCACCAAAATTCCATGTGGCACAAGATGAGGCGAAACAAGAGGATCAACTTTAATCCTGGAAAATGGAAGGATGTGGACATCAAAGAAAACGGCACCCAAGAGGGTAAAAAAAGAAAAATTATTGGAAATAAACCCAAATCCCATGAATGGAATATAAAAGAGTGGATACAGTAGGAAGATGTTTTTTTCCACATGAAAAGGCTCAACCAAAACAGAACAGAACAGATAGTATCATGCAAACTATCCAATAAATCTGAAGTGAAGATCAGACTGATGATTTAAATCTTATGAGTATGGTGGTTTGTGTCTAAGTGTACTCGTACCGGATGTCAGAGGAGAAAAAATTAAAGGTAACAATGCAACTGTCCCTTGGCATATTTCCTGTTACCACTGAATTTGAGAGGACTTGGGGATTAAATTAGATTTACCACAGTTAGGGAGAATTTATCCAAAGCACAACAATTACAGCAAAGTTCTATAAAAATGATGTTTTATCTTAATCATACTAATTAATACATCATAGTCATAAAGTGCAAAAAAAACTAAACAAAAACAAATTATAACCTTGAGGAAACAGAGGCTATGTGTGGAGAAAGGTGAGCACAAAAATAATAAGATATCTGTTCTCTATTAGATGTTTTAACGTAAGGCAAGCCTTCAATGTGAAGAAACAAAGGAACAAACAGAAGGGAGGAGTTGCTTCTGTTGCTGTTAGTCTGCTACACATCAGAAATCTCTATGCTCAAAGCATTATTCTCATTTGATTTGTAAACAACTCAAAATGTATCATATGTCAAAGACGCACACACATGCACACTGCAAGAAATCCATCGTGAACAGGATTGATACATTTTGAAGCATCAGAGTGAACTACATGGAGTTTGATACTAATTTTGGACTTTTGTCATAAAGTTTGTCTCTCTGTTGATTGCTGAGAGGACAAAATTAGTATAAACACACAACCATGTTAGTGATGTTCAGCCCTATGATCAAGTGTAACTCTGAAACAGCCCAAAGCTTCCTGACTCATTTCACAATATCATTTGCACGAGAAGTGGTTGAAAGAAATCAGCCCACAGACTTCAATACAACAGAAGTCAATAGAAATGAATTTGGACACATAAATCACATTTCAAAATCTATCAATGTCACTACACAACAGATAGCAAGATAAAGCAAGTGACATTGAGGATAATTATATACTGTTCAAAATTAAGAAAATCTTATTTAGACTAAGGCAGTCTTCTTCTTTATCTTTCATCTGCCACAAACATGTAATTTCTTTTGAATATCATAACTCGTGAGCAAATATTTATATATTGTAATATATGCAATATAGCCCTAATTTAAATTTAATTATTTGACAGACATTTTCTGAGAGCCAGATATTAGTGTAACATGCCCAGTGCCCACAGTTAATGTGTTGGAGTCAAGTGACTTTTTCCTAAAAGTTATTACAAAGAAAAAACGTTATTAAAAAGTTATTCCTCAGAGATCGTGAGAAAATATTTAGTAACATTTTTTTTGCAGATGCTGTTTGGTTTAATATTTTATATTCTAATCCAGTAACATGCAGACATTTATTGTGATTTAAGTGTCCAGATACTATTGTACATCAGTCATATACCACTTTATATCACTTTAGACATATGTTTTTATTGCTATTGTTTTTAAGCTTGAAAAATGGCTTTTAGTGACTCTTTTGAAGTTACACTGGGTTCTCAGGGGGTGATGCTTTGAGAGGGAGAACTCAAACAGAAGAGACTGAAAGACCAAGTTTAAGCAAGCACAAACGTAACACATCCATCCTACCTGTGTGTCCCCCATCACACTCCTCCAGATCCTCG
>NC_068390.1:187571-192571 GCF_023724105.1 Carassius gibelio
CTCCAGTCACACAATCCTCAAGAAATCCTTTTAACAATCTGAATTTCTAAAAAACAACAACAACAAAAAAAACATTTATTGTTATCATTATTATTAATGTTGAAAATAGCAGAGGACATTTTTCAGGTTTTTTAGGGGGTAAATTAAAAGAACACCATTTTTTGTTACATTTGTTACAGTTACATGTATTTGTTACATTTATATTATTTACATCAAGCTTTTGAATGGTATAGTTTTGTATATTGTTATTGGAACTTCATAATATTTAACTTAATTATACATTTAGTCAAGAATTATAGTTTGGAAAGAGTCTAACTAGTAAAATGTTTAGACGTTATGTGAAAGCTAGTACAAGTATATAAATAAATATAAAGAGACTTACTCATGTTTATGATCTCTGCTGAATAAAGTGCTTCATTCTTTTTTTTCTGAGGAAATCCATTTCTCAAATCCTCAACCACGCCACATCTTTTTGGGGTGGATTATGTGTTATTCCTCTCATCGCGAAGCAAACAGTAAAATAAAAGCACTTGAACAACAGTCTGGCTGCTTTTTCTTCTGTGTGGGCGTATTCAAGCTGCGCTTCAGTTTGAATCTGAATAGAGCGTTCAGCGTGGGGCGTGGTCACATTAGATATAATGAAGGGAGACGTGAAAAAAGGACATCGCCTTGTTTTCATATGGATTACTTTATCACAGAACATTTGTTTTAGGCAGCACTCGTTTAGTTTAAAAGTAGACATGTCAAGCTCTCTATAGATATCTCTCTCATGTCTCTTCGTTGAGTATTCACAGAGTTACAGTTCATTTTAATGACGTGTTTGTAAATGAAGATCAGCGCAGACAAAGGCTGCAGACAGCACATCTTGTTTGTTATCTTTAGAAGTGCACAAAGTTTTGTTGTTATTATGTCTGTATCCAAAAAAAGGAAACCCTTTACTGGGTTACAGTCAGCTTGCTGACTGAGCTGGGATGTTTGCAAGAAGGTCAGGCAGCAGTGTTGCACACAAACTGAGCAGGAGTTGGTCTGATCTTGTAGTCGTGGCCGAGTGGTTAAGGCGATGGACTAGAAATCCATTGGGGTCTCCCCGCGCAGGTTCGAATCCTGCCGACTACGCTGTTTGCTGAAGGCCGTGAGGAAAAGCGTCCATGAATTTTTCAAGGTCCTCCCACTGATTTGCGAAATGTCCAGTCCCTCTTCGATGGACCAACACACCGCTGGTGCTTCTTCTATTCGGGCTCCAGGGGTTAACTCGGGTGAGCCAGTGGCACGCCGTGATCGTATAGTGGTTAGTACTCTGCGTTGTGGCCGCAGCAACCCCGGTTCGAATCCGGGTCACGGCAATACTCTGGCGTAGAGTGTACGGGAAGGTTGCCATTTTTTTACCACCTCATCTTTCTTCTCTATTTTGTTTTTGATGCCTGGCCTGTGCAGGGTGACACCAGACAACTGGGCAGGCAGCCTGCCGCAAGACGTAGTCGTGGCCGAGAGGTTAAGGCGTTGGACTTGAAATCCATTGGGGCCTCCCCGCGCAGGTTCGAACCCTGCTGACTACGGGAGGGTTTTGCAGTATTGCTTTAGCTTTCTGTGATGGTAATTGTGCCTTCTATGGTCCTTTGTCCTAACTGCTTCTAGCTTTCATCCCGTGACACCTGCGTCTCTTCTTTGCTCCACAAGAGCCCGGATAGCTCAGTCGGTAGAGCATCATACTTTTAATCTGAGGGTCCAGGGTTCAAGTCCCTGTTCGGGCGAAGGTCTTTCTTTGGCCTCACCTTGCTATCACTACGGTCCATCTCTTCTGCTGACTCTGTACTGGAATGGTGTTCCTTCCTGCTCTCGGGGATCAAGGGATCTCCCTTGTGGTTAGTGAAAAACGAACAGTGTTAAAACACTTGAACAAGGCAAACATAAAGAACAATGGTGCCTGGAATTTTTGAGAACTGGAGCTTGTAGCCTAGAATTTTTCTTTGCAATTCATGTGAAAATCATCTTGTTTACTCACAGAAAACAATACATTGATTTACATTTTCTAAGACACTTTTTGTTGGTAAAGGTCATATGAGAGTAGGCATCAACTATCATGAATGTCATTATGATTTACACCTGAGAAGACAAAGCCCTGCATAATGAGCTGCATAAAGAGCCGCTCAGTCAGCTGTTGTCACTGAGCGGGAGGTGTTACAAGAAAGAACGTGAGAACAAAATAAATGTATATCATTTTAAGTTTGTAGTTTATTTAGAATATATTTACTTATCCCACAACATAATTTAATATGGGGGAGCAGTTAAACAGTTTATTAGGAACAATCAAAGCTGACTTTCAAACTAATTTTATTTTTGCATTATTACTCCAGTCACACAATCCTCAAGAAATCATTTTAACAATCTGAATTTCTAAAAAACAACAACAACAAAAAAAACATTTATTGTTATCATTATTATTAATGTTGAAAATAGCAGAGGACATTTTTCAGGTTTTTTAGGGGGTAAATTAAAAGAACACCATTTTTTGTTACATTTGTTACAGTTACATGTATTTGTTACATTTATATTATTTACATCAAGCTTTTGAATGGTATAGTTTTGTATATATTGTTATTGGAACTTCATAATATTTAACTTAATTATACATTTAGTCAAGAATTATAGTTTGGAAAGAGTCTAACTAGTAAAATGTTTAGACGTTATGTGAAAGCTAGTACAAGTATATAAATAAATATAAAGAGACTTACTCATGTTTATGATCTCTGCTGAATAAAGTGCTTCATTCTTTTTTTTCTGAGGAAATCCATTTCTCAAATCCTCAACCACGCCACATCTTTTTGGGGTGAATTATGTGTTATTCCTCTCATCGCGAAGCAAACAGTAAAATAAAAGCACTTGAACAACAGTCTGGCTGCTTTTTCTTCTGTGTGGGCGTATTCAAGCTGCGCTTCAGTTTGAATCTGAATAGAGCGTTCAGCGTGGGGCGTGGTCACATTAGATATAATGAAGGGAGACGTGAAAAAAGGACATCGCCTTGTTTTCATATGGATTACTTTATCACAGAACATTTGTTTTAGGCAGCACTCGTTTAGTTTAAAAGTAGACATGTCAAGCTTTCTATAGATATCTCTCTCATGTCTCTTCGTTGAGTATTCACAGAGTTACAGTTCATTTTAATGACGTATTTGTAAATGAAGATCAGCGCAGACAAAGGCTGCAGACAGCACATCTTGTTTGTTATCTTTAGAAGTGCACAAAGTTTTGTTGTTATTATGTCTGTATCCAAAAAAAGGAAACCCTTTACTGGGTTACAGTCAGCTTGCTGACTGAGCTGGGATGTTTGCAAGAAGGTCAGGCAGCAGTGTTGCACACAAACTGAGCAGGAGTTGGTCTGTTCTTGTAGTCGTGGCCGAGTGGTTAAGGCGATGGACTAGAAATCCATTGGGGTCTCCCCGCGCAGGTTCGAATCCTGCCGACTACGCTGTTTGCTGAAGGCCGTGAGGAAAAGCGTCCATGAATTTTTCAAGGTCCTCCCACTGATTTGCGAAATGTCCAGTCCCTCTTCGATGGACCAACACACCGCTGGTGAGGGTCCAGGGTTCAAGTCCCTGTTCGGGCGAAGGTCTTTCTTTGGCCTCACCTTGCTATCACTACGGTCCATCTCTTCTGCTGACTCTGTACTGGAACGGTGTTCCTTCCTGCTCTCGGGGATCAAGGGATCTCCCTTGTGGTTAGTGAAAAACGAACAGTGTTAAAACACTTGAACAAGGCAAACATAAAGAACAATGGTGCCTGGAATTTTTGAGAACTGGAGCTTGTAGCCTAGAATTTTTCTTTGCAATTCATGTGAAAATCATCTTGTTTACTCACTTACAGAAAACAATACATTGATTTACATTTTCTAAGACACTTTTTGTTGGTAAAGGTCATATGAGAGTAGGCGTCAACTATCATGAATGTCATTATGATTTACACCTGAGAAGACAAAGCCCTGCATAATGAGCTGCATAAAGAGCCGCTCAGTCAGCTGTTGTCACTGAGAGGGAGGTGTTACAAGAAAGAACGTGAGAACAAAATAAATGTATATCATTTTAAGTTTGTAGTTTATTTAGAATATATTTAATTATCCCACAACATAATTTAATATGGGGGAGCAGTTAAACAGTTTATTAGGAACAATCAAAGCTGACTTTCAAACTAATTTTATTTTTGCATTATTACTCCAGTCACACAATCCTCAAGAAATCCTTTTAACAATCTGAATTTCTAAAAAACAACAACAACAAAAAAAAAACATTTATTGTTATCATTATTATTAATGTTGAAAATAGCAGAGGACATTTTTCAGGTTTTTTAGGGGGTAAATTAAAAGAACACCATTTTTTGTTACATTTGTTACAGTTACATGTATTTGTTACATTTATATTATTTACATCAAGCTTTTGAATGGTATAGTTTTGTATATATTGTTATTGCGATGGACTAGAAATCCATTGGGGTCTCCCCGCGCAGGTTCGAATCCTGCCGACTACGCTGTTTGCTGAAGGCCGTGAGGAAAAGCGTCCATGAATTTTTCAAGGTCCTCCCACTGATTTGCGAAATGTCCAGTCCCTCTTCGATGGACCAACACACCGCTGGTGCTTCTTCTATTCGGGCTCCAGGGGTTAACTCGGGTGAGCCAGTGGCACGCCGTGATCGTATAGTGGTTAGTACTCTGCGTTGTGGCCGCAGCAACCCCGGTTCGAATCCGGGTCACGGCAATACTCTGGCGTAGAGTGTACGGGAAGGTTGCCATTTTTTTACCACCTCATCTTTCTTCTCTATTTTGTTTTTGATGCCTGGCCTGTGCAGGGTGAGACCAGACAACTGGGCAGGCAGCCTGCCGCTAGACGTAGTCGTGGCCGAGAGGTTAAGGCGTTGGACTTGAAATCCATTGGGGTCTCCCCGCGCAGGTTCGAACCCTGCCGACTACGGGAGGGTTTTGCAGTATTGCTTTAGCTTTCTGTGATGGTAAT
>NC_068390.1:202571-210071 GCF_023724105.1 Carassius gibelio
ATTTGTTACAGTTACATGTATTTGTTACATTTATATTATTTACATCAAGCTTTTGAATGGTATAGTTTTGTATATTGTTATTGGAACTTCATAATATTTAACTTAATTATACATTTAGTCAAGAATTATAGTTTGGAAAGAGTCTAACTAGTAAAATGTTTAGACGTTATGTGAAAGCTAGTACAAGTATATAAATAAATATAAAGAGACTTACTCATGTTTATGATCTCTGCTGAATAAAGTGCTTCATTCTTTTTTTTCTGAGGAAATCCATTTCTCAAATCCTCAACCACGCCACATCTTTTTGGGGTGGATTATGTGTTATTCCTCTCATCGCGAAGCAAACAGTAAAATAAAAGCACTTGAACAACAGTCTGGCTGCTTTTTCTTCTGTGTGGGCGTATTCAAGCTGCGCTTCAGTTTGAATCTGAATAGAGCGTTCAGCGTGGGGCGTGGTCACATTAGATATAATGAAGGGAGACGTGAAAAAAGGACATCGCCTTGTTTTCATATGGATTACTTTATCACAGAACATTTGTTTTAGGCAGCACTCGTTTAGTTTAAAAGTAGACATGTCAAGCTCTCTATAGATATCTCTCTCATGTCTCTTCGTTGAGTATTCACAGAGTTACAGTTCATTTTAATGACGTGTTTGTAAATGAAGATCAGCGCAGACAAAGGCTGCAGACAGCACATCTTGTTTGTTATCTTTAGAAGTGCACAAAGTTTTGTTGTTATTATGTCTGTATCCAAAAAAAGGAAACCCTTTACTGGGTTACAGTCAGCTTGCTGACTGAGCTGGGATGTTTGCAAGAAGGTCAGGCAGCAGTGTTGCACACAAACTGAGCAGGAGTTGGTCTGATCTTGTAGTCGTGGCCGAGTGGTTAAGGCGATGGACTAGAAATCCATTGGGGTCTCCCCGCGCAGGTTCGAATCCTGCCGACTACGCTGTTTGCTGAAGGCCGTGAGGAAAAGCGTCCATGAATTTTTCAAGGTCCTCCCACTGATTTGCGAAATGTCCAGTCCCTCTTCGATGGACCAACACACCGCTGGTGCTTCTTCTATTCGGGCTCCAGGGGTTAACTCGGGTGAGCCAGTGGCACGCCGTGATCGTATAGTGGTTAGTACTCTGCGTTGTGGCCGCAGCAACCCCGGTTCGAATCCGGGTCACGGCAATACTCTGGCGTAGAGTGTACGGGAAGGTTGCCATTTTTTTACCACCTCATCTTTCTTCTCTATTTTGTTTTTGATGCCTGGCCTGTGCAGGGTGACACCAGACAACTGGGCAGGCAGCCTGCCGCAAGACGTAGTCGTGGCCGAGAGGTTAAGGCGTTGGACTTGAAATCCATTGGGGCCTCCCCGCGCAGGTTCGAACCCTGCTGACTACGGGAGGGTTTTGCAGTATTGCTTTAGCTTTCTGTGATGGTAATTGTGCCTTCTATGGTCCTTTGTCCTAACTGCTTCTAGCTTTCATCCCGTGACACCTGCGTCTCTTCTTTGCTCCACAAGAGCCCGGATAGCTCAGTCGGTAGAGCATCATACTTTTAATCTGAGGGTCCAGGGTTCAAGTCCCTGTTCGGGCGAAGGTCTTTCTTTGGCCTCACCTTGCTATCACTACGGTCCATCTCTTCTGCTGACTCTGTACTGGAATGGTGTTCCTTCCTGCTCTCGGGGATCAAGGGATCTCCCTTGTGGTTAGTGAAAAACGAACAGTGTTAAAACACTTGAACAAGGCAAACATAAAGAACAATGGTGCCTGGAATTTTTGAGAACTGGAGCTTGTAGCCTAGAATTTTTCTTTGCAATTCATGTGAAAATCATCTTGTTTACTCACAGAAAACAATACATTGATTTACATTTTCTAAGACACTTTTTGTTGGTAAAGGTCATATGAGAGTAGGCATCAACTATCATGAATGTCATTATGATTTACACCTGAGAAGACAAAGCCCTGCATAATGAGCTGCATAAAGAGCCGCTCAGTCAGCTGTTGTCACTGAGCGGGAGGTGTTACAAGAAAGAACGTGAGAACAAAATAAATGTATATCATTTTAAGTTTGTAGTTTATTTAGAATATATTTACTTATCCCACAACATAATTTAATATGGGGGAGCAGTTAAACAGTTTATTAGGAACAATCAAAGCTGACTTTCAAACTAATTTTATTTTTGCATTATTACTCCAGTCACACAATCCTCAAGAAATCATTTTAACAATCTGAATTTCTAAAAAACAACAACAACAAAAAAAACATTTATTGTTATCATTATTATTAATGTTGAAAATAGCAGAGGACATTTTTCAGGTTTTTTAGGGGGTAAATTAAAAGAACACCATTTTTTGTTACATTTGTTACAGTTACATGTATTTGTTACATTTATATTATTTACATCAAGCTTTTGAATGGTATAGTTTTGTATATATTGTTATTGGAACTTCATAATATTTAACTTAATTATACATTTAGTCAAGAATTATAGTTTGGAAAGAGTCTAACTAGTAAAATGTTTAGACGTTATGTGAAAGCTAGTACAAGTATATAAATAAATATAAAGAGACTTACTCATGTTTATGATCTCTGCTGAATAAAGTGCTTCATTCTTTTTTTTCTGAGGAAATCCATTTCTCAAATCCTCAACCACGCCACATCTTTTTGGGGTGAATTATGTGTTATTCCTCTCATCGCGAAGCAAACAGTAAAATAAAAGCACTTGAACAACAGTCTGGCTGCTTTTTCTTCTGTGTGGGCGTATTCAAGCTGCGCTTCAGTTTGAATCTGAATAGAGCGTTCAGCGTGGGGCGTGGTCACATTAGATATAATGAAGGGAGACGTGAAAAAAGGACATCGCCTTGTTTTCATATGGATTACTTTATCACAGAACATTTGTTTTAGGCAGCACTCGTTTAGTTTAAAAGTAGACATGTCAAGCTTTCTATAGATATCTCTCTCATGTCTCTTCGTTGAGTATTCACAGAGTTACAGTTCATTTTAATGACGTATTTGTAAATGAAGATCAGCGCAGACAAAGGCTGCAGACAGCACATCTTGTTTGTTATCTTTAGAAGTGCACAAAGTTTTGTTGTTATTATGTCTGTATCCAAAAAAAGGAAACCCTTTACTGGGTTACAGTCAGCTTGCTGACTGAGCTGGGATGTTTGCAAGAAGGTCAGGCAGCAGTGTTGCACACAAACTGAGCAGGAGTTGGTCTGTTCTTGTAGTCGTGGCCGAGTGGTTAAGGCGATGGACTAGAAATCCATTGGGGTCTCCCCGCGCAGGTTCGAATCCTGCCGACTACGCTGTTTGCTGAAGGCCGTGAGGAAAAGCGTCCATGAATTTTTCAAGGTCCTCCCACTGATTTGCGAAATGTCCAGTCCCTCTTCGATGGACCAACACACCGCTGGTGAGGGTCCAGGGTTCAAGTCCCTGTTCGGGCGAAGGTCTTTCTTTGGCCTCACCTTGCTATCACTACGGTCCATCTCTTCTGCTGACTCTGTACTGGAACGGTGTTCCTTCCTGCTCTCGGGGATCAAGGGATCTCCCTTGTGGTTAGTGAAAAACGAACAGTGTTAAAACACTTGAACAAGGCAAACATAAAGAACAATGGTGCCTGGAATTTTTGAGAACTGGAGCTTGTAGCCTAGAATTTTTCTTTGCAATTCATGTGAAAATCATCTTGTTTACTCACTTACAGAAAACAATACATTGATTTACATTTTCTAAGACACTTTTTGTTGGTAAAGGTCATATGAGAGTAGGCGTCAACTATCATGAATGTCATTATGATTTACACCTGAGAAGACAAAGCCCTGCATAATGAGCTGCATAAAGAGCCGCTCAGTCAGCTGTTGTCACTGAGAGGGAGGTGTTACAAGAAAGAACGTGAGAACAAAATAAATGTATATCATTTTAAGTTTGTAGTTTATTTAGAATATATTTAATTATCCCACAACATAATTTAATATGGGGGAGCAGTTAAACAGTTTATTAGGAACAATCAAAGCTGACTTTCAAACTAATTTTATTTTTGCATTATTACTCCAGTCACACAATCCTCAAGAAATCCTTTTAACAATCTGAATTTCTAAAAAACAACAACAACAAAAAAAAAACATTTATTGTTATCATTATTATTAATGTTGAAAATAGCAGAGGACATTTTTCAGGTTTTTTAGGGGGTAAATTAAAAGAACACCATTTTTTGTTACATTTGTTACAGTTACATGTATTTGTTACATTTATATTATTTACATCAAGCTTTTGAATGGTATAGTTTTGTATATATTGTTATTGCGATGGACTAGAAATCCATTGGGGTCTCCCCGCGCAGGTTCGAATCCTGCCGACTACGCTGTTTGCTGAAGGCCGTGAGGAAAAGCGTCCATGAATTTTTCAAGGTCCTCCCACTGATTTGCGAAATGTCCAGTCCCTCTTCGATGGACCAACACACCGCTGGTGCTTCTTCTATTCGGGCTCCAGGGGTTAACTCGGGTGAGCCAGTGGCACGCCGTGATCGTATAGTGGTTAGTACTCTGCGTTGTGGCCGCAGCAACCCCGGTTCGAATCCGGGTCACGGCAATACTCTGGCGTAGAGTGTACGGGAAGGTTGCCATTTTTTTACCACCTCATCTTTCTTCTCTATTTTGTTTTTGATGCCTGGCCTGTGCAGGGTGAGACCAGACAACTGGGCAGGCAGCCTGCCGCTAGACGTAGTCGTGGCCGAGAGGTTAAGGCGTTGGACTTGAAATCCATTGGGGTCTCCCCGCGCAGGTTCGAACCCTGCCGACTACGGGAGGGTTTTGCAGTATTGCTTTAGCTTTCTGTGATGGTAATTGTGCCTTCTATGGTCTTTTGTCCTAACTGCTTCTAGCTTTCATCCCGTGACACCTGCGTCTCTTCTTTGCTCCACAAGAGCCCGGATAGCTCATTCGGTAGAGCATCAGACTTTTAATCTGAGGGTCCAGGGTTCAAGTCCCTGTTCGGGCGAAGGTCTTTCTTTGGCCTCACCTTGCTATCACTACGGTCCATCTCTTCTGCTGACTCTGTACTGGAACGGTGTTCCTCCCTTGTGGTTAGTGAAAAACGAACAGTGTTAAAACACTTGAACAAGGCAAACATAAAGAACAATGGTGCCTGGAATTTTTGAGAACTGGAGCTTGTAGCCTAGAATTTTTCTTTGCAATTCATGTGAAAATCATCTTGTTTACTCACTTACAGAAAACAATACATTGATTTACATTTTCTAAGACACTTTTTGTTGGTAAAGGTCATATGAGAGTAGGCGTCAACTATCATGAATGTCATTATGATTTACACCTGAGAAGACAAAGCCCTGCATAATGAGCTGCATAAAGAGCCGCTCAGTCAGCTGTTGTCACTGAGAGGGAGGTGTTACAAGAAAGAACGTGAGAACAAAATAAATGTATATCATTTTAAGTTTGTAGTTTATTTAGAATATATTTAATTATCCCACAACATAATTTAATATGGGGGAGCAGTTAAACAGTTTATTAGGAACAATCAAAGCTGACTTTCAAACTAATTTTATTTTTGCATTATTACTCCAGTCACACAATCCTCAAGAAATCCTTTTAACAATCTGAATTTCTAAAAAACAACAACAACAAAAAAAACATTTATTGTTATCATTATTATTAATGTTGAAAATAGCAGAGGACATTTTTCAGGTTTTTTAGGGGGTAAATTAAAAGAACACCATTTTTTGTTACATTTGTTACAGTTACATGTATTTGTTACATTTATATTATTTACATCAAGCTTTTGAATGGTATAGTTTTGTATATTGTTATTGGAACTTCATAATATTTAACTTAATTATACATTTAGTCAAGAATTATAGTTTGGAAAGAGTCTAACTAGTAAAATGTTTAGACGTTATGTGAAAGCTAGTACAAGTATATAAATAAATATAAAGAGACTTACTCATGTTTATGATCTCTGCTGAATAAAGTGCTTCATTCTTTTTTTTCTGAGGAAATCCATTTCTCAAATCCTCAACCACGCCACATCTTTTTGGGGTGGATTATGTGTTATTCCTCTCATCGCGAAGCAAACAGTAAAATAAAAGCACTTGAACAACAGTCTGGCTGCTTTTTCTTCTGTGTGGGCGTATTCAAGCTGCGCTTCAGTTTGAATCTGAATAGAGCGTTCAGCGTGGGGCGTGGTCACATTAGATATAATGAAGGGAGACGTGAAAAAAGGACATCGCCTTGTTTTCATATGGATTACTTTATCACAGAACATTTGTTTTAGGCAGCACTCGTTTAGTTTAAAAGTAGACATGTCAAGCTTTCTATAGATATCTCTCTCATGTCTCTTCGTTGAGTATTCACAGAGTTACAGTTCATTTTAATGACGTGTTTGTAAATGAAGATCAGCGCAGACAAAGGCTGCAGACAGCACATCTTGTTTGTTATCTTTAGAAGTGCACAAAGTTTTGTTGTTATTATGTCTGTATCCAAAAAAAGGAAACCCTTTACTGGGTTACAGTCAGCTTGCTGACTGAGCTGGGATGTTTGCAAGAAGGTCAGGCAGCAGTGTTGCACACAAACTGAGCAGGAGTTGGTCTGTTCTTGTAGTCGTGGCCGAGTGGTTAAGGCGATGGACTAGAAATCCATTGGGGTCTCCCCGCGCAGGTTCGAATCCTGCCGACTACGCTGTTTGCTGAAGGCCGTGAGGAAAAGCGTCCATGAATTTTTCAAGGTCCTCCCACTGATTTGCGAAATGTCCAGTCCCTCTTCGATGGACCAACACACCGCTGGTGCTTCTTCTATTCGGGCTCCAGGGGTTAACTCGGGTGAGCCAGTGGCACGCCGTGATCGTATAGTGGTTAGTACTCTGCGTTGTGGCCGCAGCAACCCCGGTTCGAATCCGGGTCACGGCAATACTCTGGCGTAGAGTGTACGGGAAGGTTGCCATTTTTTTACCACCTCATCTTTCTTCTCTATTTTGTTTTTGATGCCTGGCCTGTGCAGGGTGACACCAGACAACTGGGCAGGCAGCCTGCCGCAAGACGTAGTCGTGGCCGAGAGGTTAAGGCGTTGGACTTGAAATCCATTGGGGCCTCCCCGCGCAGGTTCGAACCCTGCTGACTACGGGAGGGTTTTGCAGTATTGCTTTAGCTTTCTGTGATGGTAATTGTGCCTTCTATGGTCCTTTGTCCTAACTGCTTCTAGCTTTCATCCCGTGACACCTGCGTCTCTTCTTTGCTCCACAAGAGCCCGGATAGCTCAGTCGGTAGAGCATCATACTTTTAATCTGAGGGTCCAGGGTTCAAGTCCCTGTTCGGGCGAAGGTCTTTCTTTGGCCTCACCTTGCTATCACTACGGTCCATCTCTTCTGCTGACTCTGTACTGGAATGGTGTTCCTTCCTGCTCTCGGGGATCAAGGGATCTCCCTTGTGGTTAGTGAAAAACGAACAGTGTTAAAACACTTGAACAAGGCAAACATAAAGAACAATGGTGCCTGGAATTTTTGAGAA
>NC_068390.1:217571-220055 GCF_023724105.1 Carassius gibelio
GGGAAGGTTGCCATTTTTTTACCACCTCATCTTTCTTCTCTATTTTGTTTTTGATGCCTGGCCTGTGCAGGGTGACACCAGACAACTGGGCAGGCAGCCTGCCGCTAGACGTAGTCGTGGCCGAGAGGTTAAGAGTTGGACTTGAAATCCATTGGGGTCTCCCCGCGCAGGTTCGAACCCTGCCGACTACGGGAGGGTTTTGCAGTATTGCTTTAGCTTTCTGTGATGGTAATTGTGCCTTCTATGGTCCTTTGTCCTAACTGCTTCTAGCTTTCATCCCGTGACACCTGCGTCTCTTCTTTGCTCCACAAGAGCCCGGATAGCTCAGTCGGTAGAGCATCAGACTTTTAATCTGAGGGTCCAGGGTTCAAGTCCCTGTTCGGGTGAAGGTCTTTCTTTGGCCTCACCTTGCTATCACTACGGTCCATCTCTTCTGCTGACTCTGTACTGGAACGGTGTTCCTTCCTGCTCTCGGGGATCAAGGGATCTCCCTTGTGGTTAGTGAAAAACGAACAGTGTTAAAACACTTGAACAAGGCAAACATAAAGAACAATGGTGCCTGGAATTTTTGAGAACTGGAGCTTGTAGCCTAGAATTTTTCTTTGCAATTCATGTGAAAATCATCTTGTTTACTCACTTACAGAAAACAATACATTGATTTACATTTTCTAAGACACTTTTTGTTGGTAAAGGTCATATGAGAGTAGGCGTCAACTATCATGAATGTCATTATGATTTACACCTGAGAAGACAAAGCCCTGCATAATGAGCTGCATAAAGAGCCGCTCAGTCAGCTGTTGTCACTGAGAGGGAGGTGTTACAAGAAAGAACGTGAGAACAAAATAAATGTATATCATTTTAAGTTTGTAGTTTATTTAGAATATATTTAATTATCCCACAACATAATTTAATATGGGGGAGCAGTTAAACAGTTTATTAGGAACAATCAAAGCTGACTTTCAAACTAATTTTATTTTTGCATTATTACTCCAGTCACACAATCCTCAAGAAATCCTTTTAACAATCTGAATTTCTAAAAAACAACAACAACAAAAAAAACTTTTATTGTTATCATTATTATTAATGTTGAAAATAGCAGAGGACATTTTTCAGGTTTTTTAGGGGGTAAATTAAAAGAACACCATTTTTTGTTACATTTGTTACAGTTACATGTATTTGTTACATTTATATTATTTACATCAAGCTTTTGAATGGTATAGTTTTGTATATTGTTATTGGAACTTCATAATATTTAACTTAATTATACATTTAGTCAAGAATTATAGTTTGGAAAGAGTCTAACTAGTAAAATGTTTAGACGTTATGTGAAAGCTAGTACAAGTATATAAATAAATATAAAGAGACTTACTCATGTTTATGATCTCTGCTGAATAAAGTGCTTCATTCTTTTTTTTCTGAGGAAATCCATTTCTCAAATCCTCAACCACGCCACATCTTTTTGGGGTGGATTATGTGTTATTCCTCTCATCGCGAAGCAAACAGTAAAATAAAAGCACTTGAACAACAGTCTGGCTGCTTTTTCTTCTGTGTGGGCGTATTCAAGCTGCGCTTCAGTTTGAATCTGAATAGAGCGTTCAGCGTGGGGCGTGGTCACATTAGATATAATGAAGGGAGACGTGAAAAAAGGACATCGCCTTGTTTTCATATGGATTACTTTATCACAGAACATTTGTTTTAGGCAGCACTCGTTTAGTTTAAAAGTAGACATGTCAAGCTTTCTATAGATATCTCTCTCATGTCTCTTCGTTGAGTATTCACAGAGTTACAGTTCATTTTAATGACGTGTTTGTAAATGAAGATCAGCGCAGACAAAGGCTGCAGACAGCACATCTTGTTTGTTATCTTTAGAAGTGCACAAAGTTTTGTTGTTATTATGTCTGTATCCAAAAAAAGGAAACCCTTTACTGGGTTACAGTCAGCTTGCTGACTGAGCTGGGATGTTTGCAAGAAGGTCAGGCAGCAGTGTTGCACACAAACTGAGCAGGAGTTGGTCTGTTCTTGTAGTCGTGGCCGAGTGGTTAAGGCGATGGACTAGAAATCCATTGGGGTCTCCCCGCGCAGGTTCGAATCCTGCCGACTACGCTGTTTGCTGAAGGCCGTGAGGAAAAGCGTCCATGAATTTTTCAAGGTCCTCCCACTGATTTGCGAAATGTCCAGTCCCTCTTCGATGGACCAACACACCGCTGGTGCTTCTTCTATTCGGGCTCCAGGGGTTAACTCGGGTGAGCCAGTGGCACGCCGTGATCGTATAGTGGTTGGTACTCTGCGTTGTGGCCGCAGCAACCCCGGTTCGAATCCGGGTCACGGCAATACTCTGGCGTAGAGTGTACGGGAAGGTTGCCATTTTTTTACCACCTCATCTTTCTTCTCTATTTTGTTTTTGATGCCTGGCCTGTGCAGGGTGACACCAGACAACTGGGCAGGCAGCCTGCCGCAAGACGTAGTCGTGGCCGAGAGGTTAAG
>NC_068390.1:248055-251458 GCF_023724105.1 Carassius gibelio
AGAGACATGAGAGAGATATCTATAGAAAGCTTGACATGTCTACTTTTTAACTAAACGAGTGCTGCCTAAAACAAATGTTCTGTGATAAAGTAATCCATATGAAAACAAGGCGATGTCCTTTTTTCACGTCTCCCTTCATTATATCTAATGTGACCACGCCCCACGCTGAACGCTCTATTCAGATTCAAACTGAAGCGCAGCTTGAATACGCCCACACAGAAGAAAAAGCAGCCAGACTGTTGTTCAAGTGCTTTTATTTTACTGTTTGCTTCGCGATGAGAGGAATAACACATAATCCACCCCAAAAAGATGTGGCGTGGTTGAGGATTTGAGAAATGGATTTCCTCAGAAAAAAAAGAATGAAGCACTTTATTCAGCAGAGATCATAAACATGAGTAAGTCTCTTTATATTTATTTATATACTTGTACTAGCTTTCACATAACGTCTAAACATTTTACTAGTTAGACTCTTTCCAAACTATAATTCTTGACTAAATGTATAATTAAGTTAAATATTATGAAGTTCCAATAACAATATATACAAAACTATACCATTCAAAAGCTTGATGTAAATAATATAAATGTAACAAATACATGTAACTGTAACAAATGTAACAAAAAATGGTGTTCTTTTAATTTACCCCCTAAAAAACCTGAAAAATGTCCTCTGCTATTTTCAACATTAATAATAATGATAACAATAAATGTTTTTTTTTGTTGTTGTTGTTTTTTAGAAATTCAGATTGTTAAAAGGATTTCTTGAGGATTGTGTGACTGGAGTAATAATGCAAAAATAAAATTAGTTTGAAAGTCAGCTTTGATTGTTCCTAATAAACTGTTTAACTGCTCCCCCATATTAAATTATGTTGTGGGATAATTAAATATATTCTAAATAAACTACAAACTTAAAATGATATACATTTATTTTGTTCTCACGTTCTTTCTTGTAACACCTCCCTCTCAGTGACAACAGCTGACTGAGCGGCTCTTTATGCAGCTCATTATGCAGGGCTTTGTCTTCTCAGGTGTAAATCATAATGACATTCATGATAGTTGACGCCTACTCTCATATGACCTTTACCAACAAAAAGTGTCTTAGAAAATGTAAATCAATGTATTGTTTTCTGTAAGTGAGTAAACAAGATGATTTTCACATGAATTGCAAAGAAAAATTCTAGGCTACAAGCTCCAGTTCTCAAAAATTCCAGGCACCATTGTTCTTTATGTTTGCCTTGTTCAAGTGTTTTAACACTGTTCGTTTTTCACTAACCACAAGGGAGATCCCTTGATCCCCGAGAGCAGGAAGGAACACCGTTCCAGTACAGAGTCAGCAGAAGAGATGGACCGTAGTGATAGCAAGGTGAGGCCAAAGAAAGACCTTCGCCCGAACAGGGACTTGAACCCTGGACCCTCAGATTAAAAGTCTGATGCTCTACCGACTGAGCTATCCGGGCTCTTGTGGAGCAAAGAAGAGACGCAGGTGTCACGGGATGAAAGCTAGAAGCAGTTAGGACAAAGGACCATAGAAGGCACAATTACCATCACAGAAAGCTAAAGCAATACTGCAAAACCCTCCCGTAGTCGGCAGGGTTCGAACCTGCGCGGGGAGACCCCAATGGATTTCAAGTCCAACGCCTTAACCTCTCGGCCACGACTACGTCTAGCGGCAGGCTGCCTGCCCAGTTGTCTGGTGTCACCCTGCACAGGCCAGGCATCAAAAACAAAATAGAGAAGAAAGATGAGGTGGTAAAAAAATGGCAACCTTCCCGTACACTCTACGCCAGAGTATTGCCGTGACCCGGATTCGAACCGGGGTTGCTGCGGCCACAACGCAGAGTACTAACCACTATACGATCACGGCGTGCCACTGGCTCACCCGAGTTAACCCCTGGAGCCCGAATAGAAGAAGCACCAGCGATGTGTTGGTCCATCGAAGAGGGACTGGACATGTCGCAAATCAGTGGGAGGACCTTGAAAAATTCATGGACGCTTTTCCTCACGGCCTTCAGCAAACAGCGTAGTCGGCAGGATTCGAACCTGCGCGGGGAGACCCCAATGGATTTCTAGTCCATCGCCTTAACCACTCGGCCACGACTACAAGAACAGACCAACTCCTGCTCAGTTTGTGTGCAACACTGCTGCCTGACCTTCTTGCAAACATCCCAGCTCAGTCAGCAAGCGGACTGTAACCCAGTAAAGGGTTTCCTTTTTTTGGATACAGACATAATAACAACAAAACTTTGTGCACTTCTAAAGATAACAAACAAGATGTGCTGTCTGCAGCCTTTGTCTGCGCTGATCTTCATTTACAAACACGTCATTAAAATGAACTGTAACTCTGTGAATACTCAACGAAGAGACATGAGAGAGATATCTATAGAAAGCTTGACATGTCTACTTTTAAACTAAACGAGTGCTGCCTAAAACAAATGTTCTGTGATAAAGTAATCCATATGAAAACAAGGCGATGTCCTTTTTTCACGTCTCCCTTCATTATATCTAATGTGACCACGCCCCACGCTGAACGCTCTATTCAGATTCAAACTGAAGCGCAGCTTGAATACGCCCACACAGAAGAAAAAGCAGCCAGACTGTTGTTCAAGTGCTTTTATTTTACTGTTTGCTTCGCGATGAGAGGAATAACACATAATTCACCCCAAAAAGATGTGGCGTGGTTGAAGATTTGAGAAATGGATTTCCTCAGAAAAAAAAGAATGAAGCACTTTATTCAGCAGAGATCATAAACATGAGTAAGTCTCTTTATATTTATTTATATACTTGTACTAGCTTTCACATAACGTCTAAACATTTTACTAGTTAGACTCTTTCCAAACTATAATTCTTGACTAAATGTATAATTAAGTTAAATATTATGAAGTTCCAATAACAATATATACAAAACTATACCATTCAAAAGCTTGATGTAAATAATATAAATGTAACAAATACATGTAACTGTAACAAATGTAACAAAAAATGGTGTTCTTTTAATTTACCCCCTAAAAAACCTGAAAAATGTCCTCTGCTATTTTCAACATTAATAATAATGATAACAATAAATGTTTTTTTTGTTGTTGTTGTTTTTTAGAAATTCAGATTGTTAAAAGGATTTCTTGAGGATTGTGTGACTGGAGTAATAATGCAAAAATAAAATTAGTTTGAAAGTCAGCTTTGATTGTTCCTAATAAACTGTTTAACTGCTCCCCCATATTAAATTATGTTGTGGGATAATTAAATATATTCTAAATAAACTACAAACTTAAAATGATATACATTTATTTTGTTCTCACGTTCTTTCTTGTAACACCTCCCTCTCAGTGACAACAGCTGACTGAGCGGCTCTTTATGCAGCTCGGCTTTGTCTTCTCAGGTGTAAATCATAATGACATTCATGATAGTTGAC
>NC_068390.1:269458-282394 GCF_023724105.1 Carassius gibelio
CAGGCAGCAGTGTTGCAGACAAACTGAGCAGGCGTTGGTCTGTTCTTGTAGTCGTGGCCGAGTGGTTAAGGCGATGGACTAGAAATCCATTGGGGTCTCCCCGCGCAGGTTCGAATCCTGCCGACTACGCTGTTTGCTGAAGGCCGTGAGGAAAAGCGTCCATGAATTTTTCAAGGTCCTCCCACTGATTTGCGACATGTCCAGTCCCTCTTCGATGGACCAACACACCGCTGGTGCTTCTTCTATTCGGGCTCCAGGGGTTAACTCGGGTGAGCCAGTGGCACGCCGTGATTGTATAGTGGTTAGTACTCTGCGTTGTGGCCGCAGCAACCCCGGTTCGAATCCGGGTCACGGCAATACTCTGGCGTAGAGTGTACGGGAAGGTTGCCATTTTTTTACCACCTCATCTTTCTTCTCTATTTTGTTTTTGATGCCTGGCCTGTGCAGGGTGACACCAGACAACTGGGCAGGCAGCCTGCCGCTAGACGTAGTCGTGGCCGAGAGGTTAAGGCGTTGGACTTGAAATCCATTGGGGTCTCCCCGCGCAGGTTCGAACCCTGCCGACTACGGGAGGGCTTTGCAGTATTGCTTTAGCTTTCTGTGATGGTAATTGTGCCTTCTATGGTCCTTTGTCCTAACTGCTTCTAGCTTTCATCCCGTGACACCTGCGTCTCTTCTTTGCTCCACAAGAGCCCGGATAGCTCAGTCGGTAGAGCATCAGACTTTTAATCTGAGGGTCCAGGGTTCAAGTCCCTGTTCGGGCGAAGGTCTTTCTTTGGCCTCACCTTGCTATCACTACGGTCCATCTCTTCTGCTGACTCTGTACTGGAACGGTGTTCCTTCCTGCTCTCGGGGATCAAGGGATCTCCCTTGTGGTTAGTGAAAAACGAACAGTGTTAAAACACTTGAACAAGGCAAACATAAAGAACAATGGTGCCTGGAATTTTTGAGAACTGGAGCTTGTAGCCTAGAATTTTTCTTTGCAATTCATGTGAAAATCATCTTGTTTACTCACTTACAGAAAACAATACATTGATTTACATTTTCTAAGACACTTTTTGTTGGTAAAGGTCATATGAGAGTAGGCGTCAACTATCATGAATGTCATTATGATTTACACCTGAGAAGACAAAGCCCTGCATAATGAGCTGCATAAAGAGCCGCTCAGTCAGCTGTTGTCACTGAGAGGGAGGTGTTACAAGAAAGAACGTGAGAACAAAATAAATGTATATCATTTTAAGTTTGTAGTTTATTTAGAATATATTTAATTATCCCACAACATAATTTAATATGGGGGAGCAGTTAAACAGTTTATTAGGAACAATCAAAGCTGACTTTCAAACTAATTTTATTTTTGCATTATTACTCCAGTCACACAATTCTCAAGAAATCCTTTTAACAATCTGAATTTCTAAAAAACAACAACAACAACAAAAAAAAATTATTGTTATCATTATTATTAATGTTGAAAATAGCAGAGGACATTTTTCAGGTTTTTTAGGGGGTAAATTAAAAGAACACCATTTTTTGTTACATTTGTTACAGTTACATGTATTTGTTACATTTATATTATTTACATCAAGCTTTTGAATGGTATAGTTTTGTATATTGTTATTGGAACTTCATAATATTTAACTTAATTATACATTTAGTCAAGAATTATAGTTTGGAAAGAGTCTAACTAGTAAAATGTTTAGACGTTATGTGAAAGCTAGTACAAGTATATAAATAAATATAAAGAGACTTACTCATGTTTATGATCTCTGCTGAATAAAGTGCTTCATTCTTTTTTTTCTGAGGAAATCCATTTCTCAAATCCTCAACCACGCCACATCTTTTTGGGGTGGATTATGTGTTATTCCTCTCATCGCGAAGCAAACAGTAAAATAAAAGCACTTGAACAACAGTCTGGCTGCTTTTTCTTCTGTGTGGGCGTATTCAAGCTGCGCTTCAGTTTGAATCTGAATAGAGCGTTCAGCGTGGGGCGTGGTCACATTAGATATAATGAAGGGAGACGTGAAAAAAGGACATCGCCTTGTTTTCATATGGATTACTTTATCACAGAACATTTGTTTTAGGCAGCACTCGTTTAGTTTAAAAGTAGACATGTCAAGCTTTCTATAGATATCTCTCTCATGTCTCTTCGTTGAGTATTCACAGAGTTACAGTTCATTTTAATGACGTGTTTGTAAATGAAGATCAGCGCAGACAAAGGCTGCAGACAGCACATCTTGTTTGTTATCTTTAGAAGTGCACAAAGTTTTGTTGTTATTATGTCTGTATCCAAAAAAAGGAAACCCTTTACTGGGTTACAGTCCGCTTGCTGACTGAGCTGGGATGTTTGCAAGAAGGTCAGGCAGCAGTGTTGCACACAGACTGAGCAGGAGTTGGTCTGTTCTTGTAGTCGTGGCCGAGTGGTTAAGGCGATGGACTAGAAATCCATTGGGGTCTCCCCGCGCAGGTTCGAATCCTGCCGACTACGCTGTTTGCTGAAGGCCGTGAGGAAAAGCGTCCATGAATTTTTCAAGGTCCTCCCACTGATTTGCGAAATGTCCAGTCCCTCTTCGATGGACCAACACACCGCTGGTGCTTCTTCTATTCGGGCTCCAGGGGTTAACTCGGGTGAGCCAGTGGCACGCCGTGATCGTATAGTGGTTAGTACTCTGCGTTGTGGCCGCAGCAACCCCGGTTCGAATCCGGGTCACGGCAATACTCTGGCGTAGAGTGTACGGGAAGGTTGCCATTTTTTTACCACCTCATCTTTCTTCTCTATTTTGTTTTTGATGCCTGGCCTGTGCAGGGTGACACCAGACAACTGGGCAGGCAGCCTGCCGCTAGACGTAGTCGTGGCCGAGAGGTTAAGGCGTTGGACTTGAAATCCATTGGGGTCTCCCCGCGCAGGTTCGAACCCTGCCGACTACGGGAGGGCTTTGCAGTATTGCTTTAGCTTTCTGTGATGGTAATTGTGCCTTCTATGGTCCTTTGTCCTAACTGCTTCTAGCTTTCATCCCGTGACACCTGCGTCTCTTCTTTGCTCCACAAGAGCCCGGATAGCTCAGTCGGTAGAGCATCAGACTTTTAATCTGAGGGTCCAGGGTTCAAGTCCCTGTTCGGGCGAAGGTCTTTCTTTGGCCTCACCTTGCTATCACTACGGTCCATCTCTTCTGCTGACTCTGTACTGGAACGGTGTTCCTTCCTGCTCTCGGGGATCAAGGGATCTCCCTTGTGGTTAGTGAAAAACGAACAGTGTTAAAACACTTGAACAAGGCAAACATAAAGAACAATGGTGCCTGGAATTTTTGAGAACTGGAGCTTGTAGCCTAGAATTTTTCTTTGCAATTCATGTGAAAATCATCTTGTTTACTCACTTACAGAAAACAATACATTGATTTACATTTTCTAAGACACTTTTTGTTGGTAAAGGTCATATGAGAGTAGGCGTCAACTATCATGAATGTCATTATGATTTACACCTGAGAAGACAAAGCCCTGCATAATGAGCTGCATAAAGAGCCGCTCAGTCAGCTGTTGTCACTGAGAGGGAGGTGTTACAAGAAAGAACGTGAGAACAAAATAAATGTATATCATTTTAAGTTTGTAGTTTATTTAGAATATATTTAATTATCCCACAACATAATTTAATATGGGGGAGCAGTTAAACAGTTTATTAGGAACAATCAAAGCTGACTTTCAAACTAATTTTATTTTTGCATTATTACTCCAGTCACACAATTCTCAAGAAATCCTTTTAACAATCTGAATTTCTAAAAAACAACAACAACAACAAAAAAAAATTATTGTTATCATTATTATTAATGTTGAAAATAGCAGAGGACATTTTTCAGGTTTTTTAGGGGGTAAATTAAAAGAACACCATTTTTTGTTACATTTGTTACAGTTACATGTATTTGTTACATTTATATTATTTACATCAAGCTTTTGAATGGTATAGTTTTGTATATTGTTATTGGAACTTCATAATATTTAACTTAATTATACATTTAGTCAAGAATTATAGTTTGGAAAGAGTCTAACTAGTAAAATGTTTAGACGTTATGTGAAAGCTAGTACAAGTATATAAATAAATATAAAGAGACTTACTCATGTTTATGATCTCTGCTGAATAAAGTGCTTCATTCTTTTTTTTCTGAGGAAATCCATTTCTCAAATCCTCAACCACGCCACATCTTTTTGGGGTGGATTATGTGTTATTCCTCTCATCGCGAAGCAAACAGTAAAATAAAAGCACTTGAACAACAGTCTGGCTGCTTTTTCTTCTGTGTGGGCGTATTCAAGCTGCGCTTCAGTTTGAATCTGAATAGAGCGTTCAGCGTGGGGCGTGGTCACATTAGATATAATGAAGGGAGACGTGAAAAAAGGACATCGCCTTGTTTTCATATGGATTACTTTATCACAGAACATTTGTTTTAGGCAGCACTCGTTTAGTTTAAAAGTAGACATGTCAAGCTTTCTATAGATATCTCTCTCATGTCTCTTCGTTGAGTATTCACAGAGTTACAGTTCATTTTAATGACGTGTTTGTAAATGAAGATCAGCGCAGACAAAGGCTGCAGACAGCACATCTTGTTTGTTATCTTTAGAAGTGCACAAAGTTTTGTTGTTATTATGTCTGTATCCAAAAAAAGGAAACCCTTTACTGGGTTACAGTCCGCTTGCTGACTGAGCTGGGATGTTTGCAAGAAGGTCAGGCAGCAGTGTTGCACACAAACTGAGCAGGAGTTGGTCTGTTCTTGTAGTCGTGGCCGAGTGGTTAAGGCGATGGACTAGAAATCCATTGGGGTCTCCCCGCGCAGGTTCGAATCCTGCCGACTACGCTGTTTGCTGAAGGCCGTGAGGAAAAGCGTCCATGAATTTTTCAAGGTCCTCCCACTGATTTGCGACATGTCCAGTCCCTCTTCGATGGACCAACACACCGCTGGTGCTTCTTCTATTCGGGCTCCAGGGGTTAACTCGGGTGAGCCAGTGGCACGCCGTGATCGTAGAGTGGTTAGTACTCTGCGTTGTGGCCGCAGCAACCCCGGTTCGAATCCGGGTCACGGCAATACTCTGGCGTAGAGTGTACGGGAAGGTTGCCATTTTTTTACCACCTCATCTTTCTTCTCTATTTTGTTTTTGATGCCTGGCCTGTGCAGGGTGACACCAGACAACTGGGCAGGCAGCCTGCCGCTAGACGTAGTCGTGGCCGAGAGGTTAAGGCGTTGGACTTGAAATCCATTGGGGTCTCCCCGCGCAGGTTCGAACCCTGCCGACTACGGGAGGGCTTTGCAGTATTGCTTTAGCTTTCTGTGATGGTAATTGTGCCTTCTATGGTCCTTTGTCCTAACTGCTTCTAGCTTTCATCCCGTGACACCTGCGTCTCTTCTTTGCTCCACAAGAGCCCGGATAGCTCAGTCGGTAGAGCATCAGACTTTTAATCTGAGGGTCCAGGGTTCAAGTCCCTGTTCGGGCGAAGGTCTTTCTTTGGCCTCACCTTGCTATCACTACGGTCCATCTCTTCTGCTGACTCTGTACTGGAACGGTGTTCCTTCCTGCTCTCGGGGATCAAGGGATCTCCCTTGTGGTTAGTGAAAAACGAACAGTGCTAAAACACTTGAACAAGGCAAACATAAAGAACAATGGTGCCTGGAATTTTTGAGAACTGGAGCTTGTAGCCTAGAATTTTTCTTTGCAATTCATGTGAAAATCATCTTGTTTACTCACTTACAGAAAACAATACATTGATTTACATTTTCTAAGACACTTTTTGTTGGTAAAGGTCATATGAGAGTAGGCGTCAACTATCATGAATGTCATTATGATTTACACCTGAGAAGACAAAGCCCTGCATAATGAGCTGCATAAAGAGCCGCTCAGTCAGCTGTTGTCACTGAGAGGGAGGTGTTACAAGAAAGAACGTGAGAACAAAATAAATGTATATCATTTTAAGTTTGTAGTTTATTTAGAATATATTTAATTATCCCACAACATAATTTAATATGGGGGAGCAGTTAAACAGTTTATTAGGAACAATCAAAGCTGACTTTCAAACTAATTTTATTTTTGCATTATTACTCCAGTCACACAATTCTCAAGAAATCCTTTTAACAATCTGAATTTCTAAAAAACAACAACAACAACAAAAAAAAATTATTGTTATCATTATTATTAATGTTGAAAATAGCAGAGGACATTTTTCAGGTTTTTTAGGGGGTAAATTAAAAGAACACCATTTTTTGTTACATTTGTTACAGTTACATGTATTTGTTACATTTATATTATTTACATCAAGCTTTTGAATGGTATAGTTTTGTATATTGTTATTGGAACTTCATAATATTTAACTTAATTATACATTTAGTCAAGAATTATAGTTTGGAAAGAGTCTAACTAGTAAAATGTTTAGACGTTATGTGAAAGCTAGTACAAGTATATAAATAAATATAAAGAGACTTACTCATGTTTATGATCTCTGCTGAATAAAGTGCTTCATTCTTTTTTTTCTGAGGAAATCCATTTCTCAAATCCTCAACCACGCCACATCTTTTTGGGGTGGATTATGTGTTATTCCTCTCATCGCGAAGCAAACAGTAAAATAAAAGCACTTGAACAACAGTCTGGCTGCTTTTTCTTCTGTGTGGGCGTATTCAAGCTGCGCTTCAGTTTGAATCTGAATAGAGCGTTCAGCGTGGGGCGTGGTCACATTAGATATAATGAAGGGAGACGTGAAAAAAGGACATCGCCTTGTTTTCATATGGATTACTTTATCACAGAACATTTGTTTTAGGCAGCACTCGTTTAGTTTAAAAGTAGACATGTCAAGCTTTCTATAGATATCTCTCTCATGTCTCTTCGTTGAGTATTCACAGAGTTACAGTTCATTTTAATGACGTGTTTGTAAATGAAGATCAGCGCAGACAAAGGCTGCAGACAGCACATCTTGTTTGTTATCTTTAGAAGTGCACAAAGTTTTGTTGTTATTATGTCTGTATCCAAAAAAAGGAAACCCTTTACTGGGTTACAGTCCGCTTGCTGACTGAGCTGGGATGTTTGCAAGAAGGTCAGGCAGCAGTGTTGCACACAAACTGAGCAGGAGTTGGTCTGTTCTTGTAGTCGTGGCCGAGTGGTTAAGGCGATGGACTAGAAATCCATTGGGGTCTCCCCGCGCAGGTTCGAATCCTGCCGACTACGCTGTTTGCTGAAGGCCGTGAGGAAAAGCGTCCATGAATTTTTCAAGGTCCTCCCACTGATTTGCGACATGTCCAGTCCCTCTTCGATGGACCAACACACCGCTGGTGCTTCTTCTATTCGGGCTCCAGGGGTTAACTCGGGTGAGCCAGTGGCACGCCGTGATCGTAGAGTGGTTAGTACTCTGCGTTGTGGCCGCAGCAACCCCGGTTCGAATCCGGGTCACGGCAATACTCTGGCGTAGAGTGTACGGGAAGGTTGCCATTTTTTTACCACCTCATCTTTCTTCTCTATTTTGTTTTTGATGCCTGGCCTGTGCAGGGTGACACCAGACAACTGGGCAGGCAGCCTGCCGCTAGACGTAGTCGTGGCCGAGAGGTTAAGGCGTTGGACTTGAAATCCATTGGGGTCTCCCCGCGCAGGTTCGAACCCTGCCGACTACGGGAGGGCTTTGCAGTATTGCTTTAGCTTTCTGTGATGGTAATTGTGCCTTCTATGGTCCTTTGTCCTAACTGCTTCTAGCTTTCATCCCGTGACACCTGCGTCTCTTCTTTGCTCCACAAGAGCCCGGATAGCTCAGTCGGTAGAGCATCAGACTTTTAATCTGAGGGTCCAGGGTTCAAGTCCCTGTTCGGGCGAAGGTCTTTCTTTGGCCTCACCTTGCTATCACTACGGTCCATCTCTTCTGCTGACTCTGTACTGGAACGGTGTTCCTTCCTGCTCTCGGGGATCAAGGGATCTCCCTTGTGGTTAGTGAAAAACGAACAGTGCTAAAACACTTGAACAAGGCAAACATAAAGAACAATGGTGCCTGGAATTTTTGAGAACTGGAGCTTGTAGCCTAGAATTTTTCTTTGCAATTCATGTGAAAATCATCTTGTTTACTCACTTACAGAAAACAATACATTGATTTACATTTTCTAAGACACTTTTTGTTGGTAAAGGTCATATGAGAGTAGGCGTCAACTATCATGAATGTCATTATGATTTACACCTGAGAAGACAAAGCCCTGCATAATGAGCTGCATAAAGAGCCGCTCAGTCAGCTGTTGTCACTGAGAGGGAGGTGTTACAAGAAAGAACGTGAGAACAAAATAAATGTATATCATTTTAAGTTTGTAGTTTATTTAGAATATATTTAATTATCCCACAACATAATTTAATATGGGGGAGCAGTTAAACAGTTTATTAGGAACAATCAAAGCTGACTTTCAAACTAATTTTATTTTTGCATTATTACTCCAGTCACACAATCCTCAAGAAATCCTTTTAACAATCTGAATTTCTAAAAAACAACAACAACAAAAAAACATTTATTGTTATCATTATTATTAATGTTGAAAATAGCAGAGGACATTTTTCAGGTTTTTTAGGGGGTAAATTAAAAGAACACCATTTTTTGTTACATTTGTTACAGTTACATGTATTTGTTACATTTATATTATTTACATCAAGCTTTTGAATGGTATAGTTTTGTATATATTGTTATTGGAACTTCATAATATTTAACTTAATTATACATTTAGTCAAGAATTATAGTTTGGAAAGAGTCTAACTAGTAAAATGTTTAGACGTTATGTGAAAGCTAGTACAAGTATATAAATAAATATAAAGAGACTTACTCATGTTTATGATCTCTGCTGAATAAAGTGCTTCATTCTTTTTTTTCTGAGGAAATCCATTTCTCAAATCCTCAACCACGCCACATCTTTTTGGGGTGGATTATGTGTTATTCCTCTCATCGCGAAGCAAACAGTAAAATAAAAGCACTTGAACAACAGTCTGGCTGCTTTTTCTTCTGTGTGGGCGTATTCAAGCTGCGCTTCAGTTTGAATCTGAATAGAGCGTTCAGCGTGGGGCGTGGTCACATTAGATATAATGAAGGGAGACGTGAAAAAAGGACATCGCCTTGTTTTCATATGGATTACTTTATCACAGAACATTTGTTTTAGGCAGCACTCGTTTAGTTTAAAAGTAGACATGTCAAGCTTTCTATAGATATCTCTCTCATGTCTCTTCGTTGAGTATTCACAGAGTTACAGTTCATTTTAATGACGTGTTTGTAAATGAAGATCAGCGCAGACAAAGGCTGCAGACAGCACATCTTGTTTGTTATCTTTAGAAGTGCACAAAGTTTTGTTGTTATTATGTCTGTATCCAAAAAAAGGAAACCCTTTACTGGGTTACAGTCCGCTTGCTGACTGAGCTGGGATGTTTGCAAGAAGGTCAGGCAGCAGTGTTGCACACAGACTGAGCAGGAGTTGGTCTGTTCTTGTAGTCGTGGCCGAGTGGTTAAGGCGATGGACTAGAAATCCATTGGGGTCTCCCCGCGCAGGTTCGAATCCTGCCGACTACGCTGTTTGCTGAAGGCCGTGAGGAAAAGCGTCCATGAATTTTTCAAGGTCCTCCCACTGATTTGCGAAATGTCCAGTCCCTCTTCGATGGACCAACACACCGCTGGTGCTTCTTCTATTCGGGCTCCAGGGGTTAACTCGGGTGAGCCAGTGGCACGCCGTGATCGTATAGTGGTTAGTACTCTGCGTTGTGGCCGCAGCAACCCCGGTTCGAATCCGGGTCACGGCAATACTCTGGCGTAGAGTGTACGGGAAGGTTGCCATTTTTTTACCACCTCATCTTTCTTCTCTATTTTGTTTTTGATGCCTGGCCTGTGCAGGGTGACACCAGACAACTGGGCAGGCAGCCTGCCGCTAGACGTAGTCGTGGCCGAGAGGTTAAGGCGTTGGACTTGAAATCCATTGGGGTCTCCCCGCGCAGGTTCGAACCCTGCCGACTACGGGAGGGCTTTGCAGTATTGCTTTAGCTTTCTGTGATGGTAATTGTGCCTTCTATGGTCCTTTGTCCTAACTGCTTCTAGCTTTCATCCCGTGACACCTGCGTCTCTTCTTTGCTCCACAAGAGCCCGGATAGCTCAGTCGGTAGAGCATCAGACTTTTAATCTGAGGGTCCAGGGTTCAAGTCCCTGTTCGGGCGAAGGTCTTTCTTTGGCCTCACCTTGCTATCACTACGGTCCATCTCTTCTGCTGACTCTGTACTGGAACGGTGTTCCTTCCTGCTCTCGGGGATCAAGGGATCTCCCTTGTGGTTAGTGAAAAACGAACAGTGTTAAAACACTTGAACAAGGCAAACATAAAGAACAATGGTGCCTGGAATTTTTGAGAACTGGAGCTTGTAGCCTAGAATTTTTCTTTGCAATTCATGTGAAAATCATCTTGTTTACTCACTTACAGAAAACAATACATTGATTTACATTTTCTAAGACACTTTTTGTTGGTAAAGGTCATATGAGAGTAGGCGTCAACTATCATGAATGTCATTATGATTTACACCTGAGAAGACAAAGCCCTGCATAATGAGCTGCATAAAGAGCCGCTCAGTCAGCTGTTGTCACTGAGAGGGAGGTGTTACAAGAAAGAACGTGAGAACAAAATAAATGTATATCATTTTAAGTTTGTAGTTTATTTAGAATATATTTAATTATCCCACAACATAATTTAATATGGGGGAGCAGTTAAACAGTTTATTAGGAACAATCAAAGCTGACTTTCAAACTAATTTTATTTTTGCATTATTACTCCAGTCACACAATTCTCAAGAAATCCTTTTAACAATCTGAATTTCTAAAAAACAACAACAACAACAAAAAAAAATTATTGTTATCATTATTATTAATGTTGAAAATAGCAGAGGACATTTTTCAGGTTTTTTAGGGGGTAAATTAAAAGAACACCATTTTTTGTTACATTTGTTACAGTTACATGTATTTGTTACATTTATATTATTTACATCAAGCTTTTGAATGGTATAGTTTTGTATATTGTTATTGGAACTTCATAATATTTAACTTAATTATACATTTAGTCAAGAATTATAGTTTGGAAAGAGTCTAACTAGTAAAATGTTTAGACGTTATGTGAAAGCTAGTACAAGTATATAAATAAATATAAAGAGACTTACTCATGTTTATGATCTCTGCTGAATAAAGTGCTTCATTCTTTTTTTTCTGAGGAAATCCATTTCTCAAATCCTCAACCACGCCACATCTTTTTGGGGTGGATTATGTGTTATTCCTCTCATCGCGAAGCAAACAGTAAAATAAAAGCACTTGAACAACAGTCTGGCTGCTTTTTCTTCTGTGTGGGCGTATTCAAGCTGCGCTTCAGTTTGAATCTGAATAGAGCGTTCAGCGTGGGGCGTGGTCACATTAGATATAATGAAGGGAGACGTGAAAAAAGGACATCGCCTTGTTTTCATATGGATTACTTTATCACAGAACATTTGTTTTAGGCAGCACTCGTTTAGTTTAAAAGTAGACATGTCAAGCTTTCTATAGATATCTCTCTCATGTCTCTTCGTTGAGTATTCACAGAGTTACAGTTCATTTTAATGACGTGTTTGTAAATGAAGATCAGCGCAGACAAAGGCTGCAGACAGCACATCTTGTTTGTTATCTTTAGAAGTGCACAAAGTTTTGTTGTTATTATGTCTGTATCCAAAAAAAGGAAACCCTTTACTGGGTTACAGTCCGCTTGCTGACTGAGCTGGGATGTTTGCAAGAAGGTCAGGCAGCAGTGTTGCACACAAACTGAGCAGGAGTTGGTCTGTTCTTGTAGTCGTGGCCGAGTGGTTAAGGCGATGGACTAGAAATCCATTGGGGTCTCCCCGCGCAGGTTCGAATCCTGCCGACTACGCTGTTTGCTGAAGGCCGTGAGGAAAAGCGTCCATGAATTTTTCAAGGTCCTCCCACTGATTTGCGACATGTCCAGTCCCTCTTCGATGGACCAACACACCGCTGGTGCTTCTTCTATTCGGGCTCCAGGGGTTAACTCGGGTGAGCCAGTGGCACGCCGTGATCGTAGAGTGGTTAGTACTCTGCGTTGTGGCCGCAGCAACCCCGGTTCGAATCCGGGTCACGGCAATACTCTGGCGTAGAGTGTACGGGAAGGTTGCCATTTTTTTACCACCTCATCTTTCTTCTCTATTTTGTTTTTGATGCCTGGCCTGTGCAGGGTGACACCAGACAACTGGGCAGGCAGCCTGCCGCTAGACGTAGTCGTGGCCGAGAGGTTAAGGCGTTGGACTTGAAATCCATTGGGGTCTCCCCGCGCAGGTTCGAACCCTGCCGACTACGGGAGGGCTTTGCAGTATTGCTTTAGCTTTCTGTGATGGTAATTGTGCCTTCTATGGTCCTTTGTCCTAACTGCTTCTAGCTTTCATCCCGTGACACCTGCGTCTCTTCTTTGCTCCACAAGAGCCCGGATAGCTCAGTCGGTAGAGCATCAGACTTTTAATCTGAGGGTCCAGGGTTCAAGTCCCTGTTCGGGCGAAGGTCTTTCTTTGGCCTCACCTTGCTATCACTACGGTCCATCTCTTCTGCTGACTCTGTACTGGAACGGTGTTCCTTCCTGCTCTCGGGGATCAAGGGATCTCCCTTGTGGTTAGTGAAAAACGAACAGTGCTAAAACACTTGAACAAGGCAAACATAAAGAACAATGGTGCCTGGAATTTTTGAGAACTGGAGCTTGTAGCCTAGAATTTTTCTTTGCAATTCATGTGAAAATCATCTTGTTTACTCACTTACAGAAAACAATACATTGATTTACATTTTCTAAGACACTTTTTGTTGGTAAAGGTCATATGAGAGTAGGCGTCAACTATCATGAATGTCATTATGATTTACACCTGAGAAGACAAAGCCCTGCATAATGAGCTGCATAAAGAGCCGCTCAGTCA
>NC_068390.1:282894-285394 GCF_023724105.1 Carassius gibelio
CCCGAATAGAAGAAGCACCAGCGGTGTGTTGGTCCATCGAAGAGGGACTGGACATGTCGCAAATCAGTGGGAGGACCTTGAAAAATTCATGGACGCTTTTCCTCACGGCCTTCAGCAAACAGCGTAGTCGGCAGGATTCGAACCTGCGCAGGGAGACCCCAATGGATTTCTAGTCCATCGCCTTAACCACTCGGCCAAAAACAGGGCAAAAGGGACTGCTATGGGTGGGGGAAAAGAAAAAATGAGAAAAAAGGAAGGGGAAAGGGAAAAATGAAGGAAAAATGGGAAAATTAGCTTGAAAAATTAAATAGATTTTTCTTTCAAACCAGTTTTTCACCTTTTCAATTATTTTAACTAACAAATTATAGAAAAGACAATATTTATACCCATTTTACCTCATCACAAAACAACTCCTTATATTCCTTTTTGTAAAATTGAAAGAATAAAACATTCAAAACATATTTCCACAAATAGGTTTTATTCCAAAAGCTCAAATATGACATGCATTCTCTATAGTAATTGTTTTAGTGTCACAAGCTTTCAGTACACAGAGACAGCAACAACACTAAGACAATTCAAATAACACAAGAATAAAAATACACATATGTGAATATAAATAAAAAAACTGAAAAACAAATTGAAATATAAAATATATTGTATGTACAGTTGTGATATAGATATAATAGGAATGGAATAGAATGAGATGTAGGGATGTACTAGGATATGGGGTGGTAACAAATAAAATATAAGGTTATTGCACATATTTTTATTGCACGATGGGGGGGGGGGGACTTTTAACTGTTCATTAGGCAGATTTTCTGGGAAAAGAAACTTCTTTTTTGTTCTCTCGTATTCCATGCACTGTATCGCCGACTGGATGTCAAAAGTTCAAAAAGGATCCAGAGTGATTTCCTAAGCACTTTTCCTCACTCTGGATGTGTACCGTTCTTGAAAGGTGGGTAGGGAAGCACCAGTAATCCTCTCGACAGTCCGAAGACCTCAGGTCTGTAGAGGTGCAGTCATTGGTGTAGAGTAGGGCAGCACGATAACTCGCATGTGATTGTTATGCGCATCTCATCAGTAGAGCCGGTTCTGTTGATGTTCAGACAAATTGTCTGCGATTATGAATGTGATATTGTATAGCTTGTCAGTGAACTACGGCTCTGTGTAGTAAATGCTGCTCCATCTGAAAGCACATGATGGAGATTTACTACTAATCAACAACACCGGCTTTACTGACGAGATGTGCATGAAAATCACATGTGATTTATAGTGCATCCCTAGTGTAGAGGGAGAAGAGCAGTGGATCCAGCAAGGGTCTGCAGTCATTATGTCCTGTTATCTTGGGTTTCTTTGGGCCAGGGATGATGGTGGAGCATTTGAAGCAGCCAGGGACTATGGACAGTTCCAGTGATCTGTTGAAGATCTGTGAAACAATAATAATATTTAAGAATATATATATATAAATAAAAAAACATGAAAATAACTCAAATTACATATATGTTTGCTACCCAATAGGTTTATTCTAAAAGATTGTTATCCAGCATAATTTATTTAATAGAAAATAATATCAATAGGAAATAATCATACATGTTTATATATATATATATATATATATATATATATATATATATATATATATATATATATATATATATATATATAATCTTAACTATCACAAATAGTTTATTAAGAATAGAATTATATACAGTAAAATTAAGCAAATATACATATTTAAATTTAAAAAACTATAATAACTATACTACTAATAATTACTTATATAATTATAATAAACTTTTAAAATCTGACCTTTATAAAAGAAGAAGTATGTATGCAAAAACACATTTAAATAATAACTTAATAATAATATAAACTTTCACCAATATTTAATTTACAAAAGCTTAAATCGAACATTTTATTATTTTTATAAGACATAAATACAAATTTAAAGAACTATACTACTGTTAATATAATACTTACAATAATACATGCTGCAATATGAAAGGCCACCTCGATTTATATAACAATCTTGCCCAAACATAGCATATTATATAACGTTACATATGTTAAATCACAGATTAATAAACATATTTAGAAAAAAGAGTTAACGTCACGTAGTACTTCGCTTTCATGTTATGTGTTTTATTGTACTTACCTCCACGTTATCTGAAAACATCAAACTGAATAAAAATATGCTCCGTGTTTAAATAATAATGAATTCGCCTTAAAATTAATAAACTAATCATTCGCGCGCTTCCGCTTTTTTGACTGTAATCATGTGGTTTCGCACGTGACTATGTTTCGGCCAATGGCTGTATTGCTCCGCTCGACCAATGGCTGTTTTGCCCCGTTCGGACCTGTTAGGAGATGGTTAGGAGTTGTTAGGACATAGACCACGTGATGTTCGTACTTGTGTTAGGAATTAGTTCGGAAGTGTTAGGACTTATTCAAAATGTGTTAGGAAGTGTTAGGAAGTGTTCAGCAGTCCGATCGCCGGAAG
>NC_068390.1:305394-308766 GCF_023724105.1 Carassius gibelio
TGCCTTGTTCAAGTGTTTTAACACTGTTCGTTTTTCACTAACCACAAGGGAGATCCCTTGATCCCCGAGAGCAGGAAGGAACACCATTCCAGTACAGAGTCAGCAGAAGAGATGGACCGTAGTGATAGCAAGGTGAGGCCAAAGAAAGACCTTCGCCCGAACAGGGACTTGAACCCTGGACCCTCAGATTAAAAGTATGATGCTCTACCGACTGAGCTATCCGGGCTCTTGTGGAGCAAAGAAGAGACGCAGGTGTCACGGGATGAAAGCTAGAAGCAGTTAGGACAAAGGACCATAGAAGGCACAATTACCATCACAGAAAGCTAAAGCAATACTGCAAAACCCTCCCGTAGTCAGCAGGGTTCGAACCTGCGCGGGGAGGCCCCAATGGATTTCAAGTCCAACGCCTTAACCTCTCGGCCACGACTACGTCTTGCGGCAGGCTGCCTGCCCAGTTGTCTGGTGTCACCCTGCACAGGCCAGGCATCAAAAACAAAATAGAGAAGAAAGATGAGGTGGTAAAAAAATGGCAACCTTCCCGTACACTCTACGCCAGAGTATTGCCGTGACCCGGATTCGAACCGGGGTTGCTGCGGCCACAACGCAGAGTACTAACCACTATACGATCACGGCGTGCCACTGGCTCACCCGAGTTAACCCCTGGAGCCCGAATAGAAGAAGCACCAGCGGTGTGTTGGTCCATCGAAGAGGGACTGGACATTTCGCAAATCAGTGGGAGGACCTTGAAAAATTCATGGACGCTTTTCCTCACGGCCTTCAGCAAACAGCGTAGTCGGCAGGATTCGAACCTGCGCGGGGAGACCCCAATGGATTTCTAGTCCATCGCCTTAACCACTCGGCCACGACTACAAGATCAGACCAACTCCTGCTCAGTTTGTGTGCAACACTGCTGCCTGACCTTCTTGCAAACATCCCAGCTCAGTCAGCAAGCTGACTGTAACCCAGTAAAGGGTTTCCTTTTTTTGGATACAGACATAATAACAACAAAACTTTGTGCACTTCTAAAGATAACAAACAAGATGTGCTGTCTGCAGCCTTTGTCTGCGCTGATCTTCATTTACAAACACGTCATTAAAATGAACTGTAACTCTGTGAATACTCAACGAAGAGACATGAGAGAGATATCTATAGAGAGCTTGACATGTCTACTTTTAAACTAAACGAGTGCTGCCTAAAACAAATGTTCTGTGATAAAGTAATCCATATGAAAACAAGGCGATGTCCTTTTTTCACGTCTCCCTTCATTATATCTAATGTGACCACGCCCCACGCTGAACGCTCTATTCAGATTCAAACTGAAGCGCAGCTTGAATACGCCCACACAGAAGAAAAAGCAGCCAGACTGTTGTTCAAGTGCTTTTATTTTACTGTTTGCTTCGCGATGAGAGGAATAACACATAATCCACCCCAAAAAGATGTGGCGTGGTTGAGGATTTGAGAAATGGATTTCCTCAGAAAAAAAAGAATGAAGCACTTTATTCAGCAGAGATCATAAACATGAGTAAGTCTCTTTATATTTATTTATATACTTGTACTAGCTTTCACATAACGTCTAAACATTTTACTAGTTAGACTCTTTCCAAACTATAATTCTTGACTAAATGTATAATTAAGTTAAATATTATGAAGTTCCAATAACAATATACAAAACTATACCATTCAAAAGCTTGATGTAAATAATATAAATGTAACAAATACATGTAACTGTAACAAATGTAACAAAAAATGGTGTTCTTTTAATTTACCCCCTAAAAAACCTGAAAAATGTCCTCTGCTATTTTCAACATTAATAATAATGATAACAATAAATGTTTTTTTTGTTGTTGTTGTTTTTTAGAAATTCAGATTGTTAAAAGGATTTCTTGAGGATTGTGTGACTGGAGTAATAATGCAAAAATAAAATTAGTTTGAAAGTCAGCTTTGATTGTTCCTAATAAACTGTTTAACTGCTCCCCCATATTAAATTATGTTGTGGGATAATTAAATATATTCTAAATAAACTACAAACTTAAAATGATATACATTTATTTTGTTCTCACGTTCTTTCTTGTAACACCTCCCTCTCAGTGACAACAGCTGACTGAGCGGCTCTTTATGCAGCTCATTATGCAGGGCTTTGTCTTCTCAGGTGTAAATCATAATGACATTCATGATAGTTGACGCCTACTCTCATATGACCTTTACCAACAAAAAGTGTCTTAGAAAATGTAAATCAATGTATTGTTTTCTGTAAGTGAGTAAACAAGATGATTTTCACATGAATTGCAAAGAAAAATTCTAGGCTACAAGCTCCAGTTCTCAAAAATTCCAGGCACCATTGTTCTTTATGTTTGCCTTGTTCAAGTGTTTTAACACTGTTCGTTTTTCACTAACCACAAGGGAGGAACACCGTTCCAGTACAGAGTCAGCAGAAGAGATGGACCGTAGTGATAGCAAGGTGAGGCCAAAGAAAGACCTTCGCCCGAACAGGGACTTGAACCCTGGACCCTCAGATTAAAAGTCTGATGCTCTACCGAATGAGCTATCCGGGCTCTTGTGGAGCAAAGAAGAGACGCAGGTGTCACGGGATGAAAGCTAGAAGCAGTTAGGACAAAAGACCATAGAAGGCACAATTACCATCACAGAAAGCTAAAGCAATACTGCAAAACCCTCCCGTAGTCGGCAGGGTTCGAACCTGCGCGGGGAGACCCCAATGGATTTCAAGTCCAACGCCTTAACCTCTCGGCCACGACTACGTCTAGCGGCAGGCTGCCTGCCCAGTTGTCTGGTCTCACCCTGCACAGGCCAGGCATCAAAAACAAAATAGAGAAGAAAGATGAGGTGGTAAAAAAATGGCAACCTTCCCGTACACTCTACGCCAGAGTATTGCCGTGACCCGGATTCGAACCGGGGTTGCTGCGGCCACAACGCAGAGTACTAACCACTATACGATCACGGCGTGCCACTGGCTCACCCGAGTTAACCCCTGGAGCCCGAATAGAAGAAGCACCAGCGGTGTGTTGGTCCATCGAAGAGGGACTGGACATTTCGCAAATCAGTGGGAGGACCTTGAAAAATTCATGGACGCTTTTCCTCACGGCCTTCAGCAAACAGCGTAGTCGGCAGGATTCGAACCTGCGCGGGGAGACCCCAATGGATTTCTAGTCCATCGCAATAACAATATATACAAAACTATACCATTCAAAAGCTTGATGTAAATAATATAAATGTAACAAATACATGTAACTGTAACAAATGTAACAAAAAATGGTGTTCTTTTAATTTACCCCCTAAAAAACCTGAAAAATGTCCTCTGCTATTTTCAACATTAATAATAATGATAACAATAAATGTTTTTTTTTGTTGTTGTTG
>NC_068390.1:309266-311766 GCF_023724105.1 Carassius gibelio
GACAAAGCCCTGCATAATGAGCTGCATAAAGAGCCGCTCAGTCAGCTGTTGTCACTGAGAGGGAGGTGTTACAAGAAAGAACGTGAGAACAAAATAAATGTATATCATTTTAAGTTTGTAGTTTATTTAGAATATATTTAATTATCCCACAACATAATTTAATATGGGGGAGCAGTTAAACAGTTTATTAGGAACAATCAAAGCTGACTTTCAAACTAATTTTATTTTTGCATTATTACTCCAGTCACACAATCCTCAAGAAATCCTTTTAACAATCTGAATTTCTAAAAAACAACAACAACAAAAAAAAAACATTTATTGTTATCATTATTATTAATGTTGAAAATAGCAGAGGACATTTTTCAGGTTTTTTAGGGGGTAAATTAAAAGAACACCATTTTTTGTTACATTTGTTACAGTTACATGTATTTGTTACATTTATATTATTTACATCAAGCTTTTGAATGGTATAGTTTTGTATATATTGTTATTGCGATGGACTAGAAATCCATTGGGGTCTCCCCGCGCAGGTTCGAATCCTGCCGACTACGCTGTTTGCTGAAGGCCGTGAGGAAAAGCGTCCATGAATTTTTCAAGGTCCTCCCACTGATTTGCGAAATGTCCAGTCCCTCTTCGATGGACCAACACACCGCTGGTGCTTCTTCTATTCGGGCTCCAGGGGTTAACTCGGGTGAGCCAGTGGCACGCCGTGATCGTATAGTGGTTAGTACTCTGCGTTGTGGCCGCAGCAACCCCGGTTCGAATCCGGGTCACGGCAATACTCTGGCGTAGAGTGTACGGGAAGGTTGCCATTTTTTTACCACCTCATCTTTCTTCTCTATTTTGTTTTTGATGCCTGGCCTGTGCAGGGTGAGACCAGACAACTGGGCAGGCAGCCTGCCGCTAGACGTAGTCGTGGCCGAGAGGTTAAGGCGTTGGACTTGAAATCCATTGGGGTCTCCCCGCGCAGGTTCGAACCCTGCCGACTACGGGAGGGTTTTGCAGTATTGCTTTAGCTTTCTGTGATGGTAATTGTGCCTTCTATGGTCTTTTGTCCTAACTGCTTCTAGCTTTCATCCCGTGACACCTGCGTCTCTTCTTTGCTCCACAAGAGCCCGGATAGCTCATTCGGTAGAGCATCAGACTTTTAATCTGAGGGTCCAGGGTTCAAGTCCCTGTTCGGGCGAAGGTCTTTCTTTGGCCTCACCTTGCTATCACTACGGTCCATCTCTTCTGCTGACTCTGTACTGGAACGGTGTTCCTCCCTTGTGGTTAGTGAAAAACGAACAGTGTTAAAACACTTGAACAAGGCAAACATAAAGAACAATGGTGCCTGGAATTTTTGAGAACTGGAGCTTGTAGCCTAGAATTTTTCTTTGCAATTCATGTGAAAATCATCTTGTTTACTCACTTACAGAAAACAATACATTGATTTACATTTTCTAAGACACTTTTTGTTGGTAAAGGTCATATGAGAGTAGGCGTCAACTATCATGAATGTCATTATGATTTACACCTGAGAAGACAAAGCCCTGCATAATGAGCTGCATAAAGAGCCGCTCAGTCAGCTGTTGTCACTGAGAGGGAGGTGTTACAAGAAAGAACGTGAGAACAAAATAAATGTATATCATTTTAAGTTTGTAGTTTATTTAGAATATATTTAATTATCCCACAACATAATTTAATATGGGGGAGCAGTTAAACAGTTTATTAGGAACAATCAAAGCTGACTTTCAAACTAATTTTATTTTTGCATTATTACTCCAGTCACACAATCCTCAAGAAATCCTTTTAACAATCTGAATTTCTAAAAAACAACAACAACAAAAAAAACATTTATTGTTATCATTATTATTAATGTTGAAAATAGCAGAGGACATTTTTCAGGTTTTTTAGGGGGTAAATTAAAAGAACACCATTTTTTGTTACATTTGTTACAGTTACATGTATTTGTTACATTTATATTATTTACATCAAGCTTTTGAATGGTATAGTTTTGTATATTGTTATTGGAACTTCATAATATTTAACTTAATTATACATTTAGTCAAGAATTATAGTTTGGAAAGAGTCTAACTAGTAAAATGTTTAGACGTTATGTGAAAGCTAGTACAAGTATATAAATAAATATAAAGAGACTTACTCATGTTTATGATCTCTGCTGAATAAAGTGCTTCATTCTTTTTTTTCTGAGGAAATCCATTTCTCAAATCCTCAACCACGCCACATCTTTTTGGGGTGGATTATGTGTTATTCCTCTCATCGCGAAGCAAACAGTAAAATAAAAGCACTTGAACAACAGTCTGGCTGCTTTTTCTTCTGTGTGGGCGTATTCAAGCTGCGCTTCAGTTTGAATCTGAATAGAGCGTTCAGCGTGGGGCGTGGTCACATTAGATATAATGAAGGGAGACGTGAAAAAAGGACATCGCCTTGTTTTCATATGGATTACTTTATCACAGAACATTTGTTTTAGGCAGCACTCGTTTAGTTTAAAAGTAGA
>NC_068390.1:319266-321766 GCF_023724105.1 Carassius gibelio
TTGTTACAGTTACATGTATTTGTTACATTTATATTATTTACATCAAGCTTTTGAATGGTATAGTTTTGTATATATTGTTATTGGAACTTCATAATATTTAACTTAATTATACATTTAGTCAAGAATTATAGTTTGGAAAGAGTCTAACTAGTAAAATGTTTAGACGTTATGTGAAAGCTAGTACAAGTATATAAATAAATATAAAGAGACTTACTCATGTTTATGATCTCTGCTGAATAAAGTGCTTCATTCTTTTTTTTCTGAGGAAATCCATTTCTCAAATCCTCAACCACGCCACATCTTTTTGGGGTGAATTATGTGTTATTCCTCTCATCGCGAAGCAAACAGTAAAATAAAAGCACTTGAACAACAGTCTGGCTGCTTTTTCTTCTGTGTGGGCGTATTCAAGCTGCGCTTCAGTTTGAATCTGAATAGAGCGTTCAGCGTGGGGCGTGGTCACATTAGATATAATGAAGGGAGACGTGAAAAAAGGACATCGCCTTGTTTTCATATGGATTACTTTATCACAGAACATTTGTTTTAGGCAGCACTCGTTTAGTTTAAAAGTAGACATGTCAAGCTTTCTATAGATATCTCTCTCATGTCTCTTCGTTGAGTATTCACAGAGTTACAGTTCATTTTAATGACGTGTTTGTAAATGAAGATCAGCGCAGACAAAGGCTGCAGACAGCACATCTTGTTTGTTATCTTTAGAAGTGCACAAAGTTTTGTTGTTATTATGTCTGTATCCAAAAAAAGGAAACCCTTTACTGGGTTACAGTCCGCTTGCTGACTGAGCTGGGATGTTTGCAAGAAGGTCAGGCAGCAGTGTTGCACACAAACTGAGCAGGAGTTGGTCTGTTCTTGTAGTCGTGGCCGAGTGGTTAAGGCGATGGACTAGATATCCATTGGGGTCTCCCCGCGCAGGTTCGAATCCTGCCGACTACGCTGTTTGCTGAAGGCCGTGAGGAAAAGCGTCCATGAATTTTTCAAGGTCCTCCCACTGATTTGCGACATGTCCAGTCCCTCTTCGATGGACCAACACACCGCTGGTGCTTCTTCTATTCGGGCTCCAGGGGTTAACTCGGGTGAGCCAGTGGCACGCCGTGATCGTATAGTGGTTAGTACTCTGCGTTGTGGCCGCAGCAACCCCGGTTCGAATTCGGGTCACGGCAATACTCTGGCGTAGAGTGTACGGGAAGGTTGCCATTTTTTTACCACCTCATCTTTCTTCTCTATTTTGTTTTTGATGCCTGGCCTGTGCAGGGTGACACCAGACAACTGGGCAGGCAGCCTGCCGCTAGACGTAGTCGTGGCCGAGAGGTTAAGGAGTTGGACTTGAAATCCATTGGGGTCTCCCCGCGCAGGTTCGAACCCTGCCGACTACGGGAGGGTTTTGCAGTATTGCTTTAGCTTTCTGTGATGGTAATTGTGCCTTCTATGGTCCTTTGTCCTAACTGCTTCTAGCTTTCATCCCGTGACACCTGCGTCTCTTCTTTGCTCCACAAGAGCCCGGATAGCTCAGTCGGTAGAGCATCAGACTTTTAATCTGAGGGTCCAGGGTTCAAGTCCCTGTTCGGGTGAAGGTCTTTCTTTGGCCTCACCTTGCTATCACTACGGTCCATCTCTTCTGCTGACTCTGTACTGGAACGGTGTTCCTTCCTGCTCTCGGGGATCAAGGGATCTCCCTTGTGGTTAGTGAAAAACGAACAGTGTTAAAACACTTGAACAAGGCAAACATAAAGAACAATGGTGCCTGGAATTTTTGAGAACTGGAGCTTGTAGCCTAGAATTTTTCTTTGCAATTCATGTGAAAATCATCTTGTTTACTCACTTACAGAAAACAATACATTGATTTACATTTTCTAAGACACTTTTTGTTGGTAAAGGTCATATGAGAGTAGGCGTCAACTATCATGAATGTCATTATGATTTACACCTGAGAAGACAAAGCCCTGCATAATGAGCTGCATAAAGAGCCGCTCAGTCAGCTGTTGTCACTGAGAGGGAGGTGTTACAAGAAAGAACGTGAGAACAAAATAAATGTATATCATTTTAAGTTTGTAGTTTATTTAGAATATATTTAATTATCCCACAACATAATTTAATATGGGGGAGCAGTTAAACAGTTTATTAGGAACAATCAAAGCTGACTTTCAAACTAATTTTATTTTTGCATTATTACTCCAGTCACACAATCCTCAAGAAATCCTTTTAACAATCTGAATTTCTAAAAAACAACAACAACAAAAAAAACTTTTATTGTTATCATTATTATTAATGTTGAAAATAGCAGAGGACATTTTTCAGGTTTTTTAGGGGGTAAATTAAAAGAACACCATTTTTTGTTACATTTGTTACAGTTACATGTATTTGTTACATTTATATTATTTACATCAAGCTTTTGAATGGTATAGTTTTGTATATTGTTATTGGAACTTCATAATATTTAACTTAATTATACATTTAGTCAAGAATTATAGTTTGGAAAGAGTCTAAC
>NC_068390.1:326766-331766 GCF_023724105.1 Carassius gibelio
GTGGGGCGTGGTCACATTAGATATAATGAAGGGAGACGTGAAAAAAGGACATCGCCTTGTTTTCATATGGATTACTTTATCACAGAACATTTGTTTTAGGCAGCACTCGTTTAGTTTAAAAGTAGACATGTCAAGCTTTCTATAGATATCTCTCTCATGTCTCTTCGTTGAGTATTCACAGAGTTACAGTTCATTTTAATGACGTGTTTGTAAATGAAGATCAGCGCAGACAAAGGCTGCAGACAGCACATCTTGTTTGTTATCTTTAGAAGTGCACAAAGTTTTGTTGTTATTATGTCTGTATCCAAAAAAAGGAAACCCTTTACTGGGTTACAGTCCGCTTGCTGACTGAGCTGGGATGTTTGCAAGAAGGTCAGGCAGCAGTGTTGCACACAAACTGAGCAGGAGTTGGTCTGTTCTTGTAGTCGTGGCCGTACCTTCCGGCGATCGGACTGCTGAACACTTCCTAACACTTCCTAACACATTTTGAATAAGTCCTAACACTTCCGAACTAATTCCTAACACAAGTACGAACATCACGTGGTCTATGTCCTAACAACTCCTAACCATCTCCTAACAGGTCCGAACGGGGCAAAACAGCCATTGGTCGAGCGGAGCAATACAGCCATTGGCCGAAACATAGTCACGTGCGAAACCACATGATTACAGTCAAAAAAGCGGAAGCGCGCGAATGATTAGTTTATTAATTTTAAGGCGAATTCATTATTATTTAAACACGGAGCATATTTTTATTCAGTTTGATGTTTTCAGATAACGTGGAGGTAAGTACAATAAAACACATAACATGAAAGCGAAGTACTACGTGACGTTAACTCTTTTTTCTAAATATGTTTATTAATCTGTGATTTAACATATGTAACGTTATATAATATGCTATGTTTGGGCAAGATTGTTATATAAATCGAGGTGGCCTTTCATATTGCAGCATGTATTATTGTAAGTATTATATTAACAGTAGTATAGTTCTTTAAATTTGTATTTATGTCTTATAAAAATAATAAAATGTTCGATTTAAGCTTTTGTAAATTAAATATTGGTGAAAGTTTATATTATTATTAAGTTATTATTTAAATGTGTTTTTGCATACATACTTCTTCTTTTATAAAGGTCAGATTTTAAAAGTTTATTATAATTATATAAGTAATTATTAGTAGTATAGTTATTATAGTTTTTTAAATTTAAATATGTATATTTGCTTAATTTTACTGTATATAATTCTATTCTTAATAAACTATTTGTGATAGTTAAGATTATATATATATATATATATATATATATATATATATATATATATATATATATATATATATATATATATATAAACATGTATGATTATTTCCTATTGATATTATTTTCTATTAAATAAATTATGCTGGATAACAATCTTTTAGAATAAACCTATTGGGTAGCAAACATATATGTAATTTGAGTTATTTTCATGTTTTTTTATTTATATATATATATTCTTAAATATTATTATTGTTTCACAGATCTTCAACAGATCACTGGAACTGTCCATAGTCCCTGGCTGCTTCAAATGCTCCACCATCATCCCTGGCCCAAAGAAACCCAAGATAACAGGACATAATGACTGCAGACCCTTGCTGGATCCACTGCTCTTCTCCCTCTACACTAGGGATGCACTATAAATCACATGTGATTTTCATGCACATCTCGTCAGTAAAGCCGGTGTTGTTGATTAGTAGTAAATCTCCATCATGTGCTTTCAGATGGAGCAGCATTTACTACACAGAGCCGTAGTTCACTGACAAGCTATACAATATCACATTCATAATCGCAGACAATTTGTCTGAACATCAACAGAACCGGCTCTACTGATGAGATGCGCATAACAATCACATGCGAGTTATCGTGCTGCCCTACTCTACACCAATGACTGCACCTCTACAGACCTGAGGTCTTCGGACTGTCGAGAGGATTACTGGTGCTTCCCTACCCACCTTTCAAGAACGGTACACATCCAGAGTGAGGAAAAGTGCTTAGGAAATCACTCTGGATCCTTTTTGAACTTTTGACATCCAGTCGGCGATACAGTGCATGGAATACGAGAGAACAAAAAAGAAGTTTCTTTTCCCAGAAAATCTGCCTAATGAACAGTTAAAAGTCCCCCCCCCCCCATCGTGCAATAAAAATATGTGCAATAACCTTATATTTTATTTGTTACCACCCCATATCCTAGTACATCCCTACATCTCATTCTATTCCATTCCTATTATATCTATATCACAACTGTACATACAATATATTTTATATTTCAATTTGTTTTTCAGTTTTTTTATTTATATTCACATATGTGTATTTTTATTCTTGTGTTATTTGAATTGTCTTAGTGTTGTTGCTGTCTCTGTGTACTGAAAGCTTGTGACACTAAAACAATTACTATAGAGAATGCATGTCATATTTGAGCTTTTGGAATAAAACCTATTTGTGGAAATATGTTTTGAATGTTTTATTCTTTCAATTTTACAAAAAGGAATATAAGGAGTTGTTTTGTGATGAGGTAAAATGGGTATAAATATTGTCTTTTCTATAATTTGTTAGTTAAAATAATTGAAAAGGTGAAAAACTGGTTTGAAAGAAAAATCTATTTAATTTTTCAAGCTAATTTTCCCATTTTTCCTTCATTTTTCCCTTTCCCCTTCCTTTTTTCTCATTTTTTCTTTTCCCCCACCCATAGCAGTCCCTTTTGCCCTGTTTTTGGCCGAGTGGTTAAGGCGATGGACTAGAAATCCATTGGGGTCTCCCTGCGCAGGTTCGAATCCTGCCGACTACGCTGTTTGCTGAAGGCCGTGAGGAAAAGCGTCCATGAATTTTTCAAGGTCCTCCCACTGATTTGCGACATGTCCAGTCCCTCTTCGATGGACCAACACACCGCTGGTGCTTCTTCTATTCGGGCTCCAGGGGTTAACTCGGCTGAGCCAGTGGCACGCCGTGATCGTATAGTGGTTAGTACTCTGCGTTGTGGCCGCAGCAACCCCGGTTCGAATCCGGGTCACGGCAATACTCTGGCGTAGAGTGTACGGGAAGGTTGCCATTTTTTTACCACCTCATCTTTCTTCTCTATTTTGTTTTTGATGCCTGGCCTGTGCAGGGTGACACCAGACAACTGGGCAGGCAGCCTGCCGCTAGACGTAGTCGTGGCCGAGAGGTTAAGGCGTTGGACTTGAAATCCATTGGGGTCTCCCCGCGCAGATTCGAACCCTGCCGACTACGGGAGGGTTTTGCAGTATTGCTTTAGCTTTCTGTGATGGTAATTGTGCCTTCTATGGTCCTTTGTCCTAACTGCTTCTAGCTTTCATCCCGTGACACCTGCGTCTCTTCTTTGCTCCACAAGAGCCCGGATAGCTCAGTCGGTAGAGCATCAGACTTTTAATCTGAGGGTCCAGGGTTCAAGTCCCTGTTCGGGCGAAGGTCTTTCTTTGGCCTCACCTTGCTATCACTACGGTCCATCTCTTCTGCTGACTCTGTACTGGAACGGTGTTCCTTCCTGCTCTCGGGGATCAAGGGATCTCCCTTGTGGTTAGTGAAAAACGAACAATGTTAAAACACTTGAACGAGGCAAAAAAACATAAAGAACAATGGTGCCTGGAATTTTTGAGAACTGGAGCTTGTAGCCTAGAATTTTTCTTTGCAATTCATGTGAAAATCATCTTGTTTACTCACTTACAGAAAACAATACATTGATTTACATTTTCTAAGACACTTTTTGTTGGTAAAGGTCATATGAGAGTAGGCGTCAACTATCATGAATGTCATTATGATTTACACCTGAGAAGACAAAGCCCTGCATAATGAGCTGCATAAAGAGCCGCTCAGTCAGCTGTTGTCACTGAGAGGGAGGTGTTACAAGAAAGAACGTGAGAACAAAATAAATGTATATCATTTTAAGTTTGTAGTTTATTTAGAATATATTTAATTATCCCACAACATAATTTAATATGGGGGAGCAGTTAAACAGTTTATTAGGAACAATCAAAGCTGACTTTCAAACTAATTTTATTTTTGCATTATTACTCCAGTCACACAATCCTCAAGAAATCCTTTTAACAATCTGAATTTCTAAAAAACAACAACAACAAAAAAAACATTTATTGTTATCATTATTATTAATGTTGAAAATAGCAGAGGACATTTTTCAGGTTTTTTAGGGGGTAAATTAAAAGAACACCATTTTTTGTTACATTTGTTACAGTTACATGTATTTGTTACATTTATATTATTTACATCAAGCTTTTGAATGGTATAGTTTTGTATATATTGTTATTGGAACTTCATAATATTTAACTTAATTATACATTTAGTCAAGAATTATAGTTTGGAAAGAGTCTAACTAGTAAAATGTTTAGACGTTATGTGAAAGCTAGTACAAGTATATAAATAAATATAAAGAGACTTACTCATGTTTATGATCTCTGCTGAATAAAGTGCTTCATTCTTTTTTTTCTGAGGAAATCCATTTCTCAAATCCTCAACCACGCCACATCTTTTTGGGGTGGATTATGTGTTATTCCTCTCATCGCGAAGCAAACAGTAAAATAAAAGCACTTGAACAACAGTCTGGCTGCTTTTTCTTCTGTGTGGGCGTATTCAAGCTGCGCTTCAGTTTGAATCTGAATAGAGCGTTCAGCGTGGGGCGTGGTCACATTAGATATAATGAAGGGAGACGTGAAAAAAGGACATCGCCTTGTTTTCATATGGATTACTTTATCACAGAACATTTGTTTTAGGCAGCACTCGTTTAGTTAAAAAGTAGACATGTCAAGCTTTCTATAGATATCTCTCTCATGTCTCTTCGTTGAGTATTCACAGAGTTACAGTTCATTTTAATGACGTGTTTGTAAATGAAGATCAGCGCAGACAAAGGCTGCAGACAGCACATCTTGTTTGTTATCTTTAGAAGTGCACAAAGTTTTGTTGTTATTATGTCTGTATCCAAAAAAAGGAAACCCTTTACTGGG
>NC_068390.1:339266-341766 GCF_023724105.1 Carassius gibelio
AGGTTGCCATTTTTTTACCACCTCATCTTTCTTCTCTATTTTGTTTTTGATGCCTGGCCTGTGCAGGGTGACACCAGACAACTGGGCAGGCAGCCTGCCGCTAGACGTAGTCGTGGCCGTACCTTCCGGCGATCGGACTGCTGAACACTTCCTAACACTTCCTAACACATTTTGAATAAGTCCTAACACTTCCGAACTAATTCCTAACACAAGTACGAACATCACGTGGTCTATGTCCTAACAACTCCTAACCATCTCCTAACAGGTCCGAACGGGGCAAAACAGCCATTGGTCGAGCGGAGCAATACAGCCATTGGCCGAAACATAGTCACGTGCGAAACCACATGATTACAGTCAAAAAAGCGGAAGCGCGCGAATGATTAGTTTATTAATTTTAAGGCGAATTCATTTTTATTTAAACACGGAGCATATTTTTATTCAGTTTGATGTTTTCAGATAACGTGGAGGTAAGTACAATAAAACACATAACATGAAAGCGAAGTACTACGTGACGTTAACTCTTTTTTCTAAATATGTTTATTAATCTGTGATTTAACATATGTAACGTTATATAATATGCTATGTTTGGGCAAGATTGTTATATAAATCGAGGTGGCCTTTCATATTGCAGCATGTATTATTGTAAGTATTATATTAACAGTAGTATAGTTCTTTAAATTTGTATTTATGTCTTATAAAAATAATAAAATGTTCGATTTAAGCTTTTGTAAATTAAATATTGGTGAAAGTTTATATTATTATTAAGTTATTATTTAAATGTGTTTTTGCATACATACTTCTTCTTTTATAAAGGTCAGATTTTAAAAGTTTATTATAATTATATAAGTAATTATTAGTAGTATAGTTATTATAGTTTTTTAAATTTAAATATGTATATTTGCTTAATTTTACTGTATATATTTCTATTCTTAATAAACTATTTGTGATAGTTAAGATTATATATATATATATATATATATATATATATATATATATATATATATATATAAACATGTATGATTATTTCCTATTGATATTATTTTCTATTAAATAAATTATGCTGGATAACAATCTTTTAGAATAAACCTATTGGGTAGCAAACATATATGTAATTTGAGTTATTTTCATGTTTTTTTATTTATATATATATATATTCTTAAATATTATTATTGTTTCACAGATCTTCAACAGATCACTGGAACTGTCCATAGTCCCTGGCTGCTTCAAATGCTCCACCATCATCCCTGGCCCAAAGAAACCCAAGATAACAGGACATAATGACTGCAGACCCTTGCTGGATCCACTGCTCTTCTCCCTCTACACTAGGGATGCACTATAAATCACATGTGATTTTCATGCACATCTCGTCAGTAAAGCCGGTGTTGTTGATTAGTAGTAAATCTCCATCATGTGCTTTCAGATGGAGCAGCATTTACTACACAGAGCCGTAGTTCACTGACAAGCTATACAATATCACATTCATAATCGCAGACAATTTGTCTGAACATCAACAGAACCGGCTCTACTGATGAGATGCGCATAACAATCACATGCGAGTTATCGTGCTGCCCTACTCTACACCAATGACTGCACCTCTACAGACCTGAGGTCTTCGGACTGTCGAGAGGATTACTGGTGCTTCCCTACCCACCTTTCAAGAACGGTACACATCCAGAGTGAGGAAAAGTGCTTAGGAAATCACTCTGGATCCTTTTTGAACTTTTGACATCCGGTCGGCGATACAGTGCATGGAATACGAGAGAAACAAGAAGTTTCTTTTCCCAGAAAATCTGCCTAAGAAAATCTGCCTAATGAACAGTTAAAAGTCCCCCCCCCCCCCCCCATCGTGCAATAAAAATATGTGCAATAACCTTATATTTTATTTGTTACCACCCCATATCATAGTACATCCCTACATCTCATTCTATTCCATTCCTATTATATCTATATCACAACTGTACATACAATATATTTTATATTTCAATTTGTTTTTCAGTTTTTTTATTTATATTCACATATGTGTATTTTTATTCTTGTGTTATTTGAATTGTCTTAGTGTTGTTGCTGTCTCTGTGTACTGAAAGCTTGTGACACTAAAACAATTACTATAGAGAATGCATGTCATATTTGAGCTTTTGGAATAAAACCTATTTGTGGAAATATGTTTTGAATGTTTTATTCTTTCAATTTTACAAAAAGGAATATAAGGAGTTGTTTTGTGATGAGGTGAAATGGGTATAAATATTGTCTTTTCTATAATTTGTTAGTTAAAATAATTGAAAAGGTGAAAAACTGGTTTGAAAGAAAAATCTATTTAATTTTTCAAGCTAATTTTCAAATTTTTCCTTCATTTTTCCCTTTCCCCTTCCTTTTTTCTCATTTTTTCTTTTCCCCCACCCATAGCAGTCCCTTTTGCCCTGTTTTTGGCCGAGAGGTTAAGGCGTTGGACTTGAAATCCATTGGGGTCTCCCCGCGCAGGTTCGAACCCTGCCGACTACGG